>NC_050573.1:463961694-464174194 GCF_011100635.1 Trichosurus vulpecula
GATCATGAACCCATTTTGACTTTATTCTGGTATATGGTGTAAGATATTGGTCTATGCCCAGTTTCTGCCCTACCCTTTTCCAATTTTCCCAGCAGTTTTTGTGAAATAGTGAATTCTTGGCCCAGAAGCTGGCCTCTTTGGGTTTATCAAAGAGTAGATTGCTATAGTTGTTGACTTCTCCATCTTGTGTCCCTATCCTATTCCACTGATCCACACCCCTGTTTCTTAGCCAGTACCAGGTAGTTTTGATGACTGCTGCTCTGTAGTACAGTTTAATAACTGGTATGGCTAGGCCACCTTCTCTATCAACACAGATACTGTTGTAAAAATAAGCACTCTAATTCTTTTGTGTAAATCTGGAGGCATATTCAATTAATTAATGCAAGGTACCATCTTCTAAAATAGAACAAATATTTAAAAGGGTGATAAAACATTAAATATAACAGAAATAGCAAATGATTTGATACTTAAAGTAAGCTTCTTTGGATTTACCTCAAATTTACTGTGCCAGAGTAGTAAAAGTGGTCAGAATAATAAACTAATCATACAACATAAGTGATGAAGAGGATGACTACAATGTAAAAAGTAAAAGACATCAAAAATTTATTTTTAAAGTTAAGCCAACACTAAATTTAACAGGAATTTATATAAGTAGCTGAAATAGATAGAGAAACACCAAAAGGAATCCATTTTTATTTATTTTAATCTTGCTCCAAAATATAATTCTTTCTCTTATTCTCCTTACAATGATTTTGTTACCCAATTCCAAGTGCTCTTTCTACAGCAAATAAATTACTTCCACTTTTTTTTTCTTTTAAAGACATTCAAAGCTAATCCCAGCTTCCAGCTTCTCAGTTATTTGTTCCTGGAGAGATCTGACCTGAGATGTTTGCTATATAACAGAGAACAAAAGGGAAATAGACGGACACAATTCAATCCTAATTAAGTGACACGATGTCAAGGTTTTTCAGATTATGAAGTCACATGCTATTTTCGAACTTTTTAGTCTTGTTTCAGAATGCCACGTACATAGCAAACAAATAATAAATATTTATTGTTTATGGTAAGATGACTTTGCATATCAGGTAAAAATGGAACAAAAGGATCAATGATTTATGTGGACGAACTTGTCCTTAAAGAGCACACCAGTTTTGCAACAATCTTTCTCTCCATCCAATTTGATCCATTTTTAGCCCACTGACACATCTGTATCTGTCTATCATTGTTGCTCTCTCACCTATCCCAATACATCACGATTCCTAGATTGATTAGGACTGGAAGGACTTTTGGAGATCATCTAAGCCCATCTCCCTCATTTCATAAGTAAGAAAACTAAAATTCATAAAGGTTAAATGACTGCTCTTCCACTTTTGTAATGAAAAATAATATCCAGGTGGTGGTAAAAGAGAAAATGAAAAAGAAAGTCATTTGAGAAAAGTGATGGACAGGAATATGGAACAAATAATTAATGGTCAAGATTTTGGTCCTGAAGGCACATGTGTGGGAGACACAAGAAGATACATGCTATAGAAACAGGTATGGTAGACAGGGATATTATTTATGTCTATCAGCATATACTCAAGTCAATCAAGCTACCTACGGCAAAGCAAAACCAAACCAAAACATGAGTGAATCGTACTTGGGAACTAATAGTTTGAGGACATAACTTTTAAATGGTGGTGGGGAGCCAGGATTTGGGAGAAGCTTTAGTTATGTAGTTGTTTTTAGGATGTTTAGATCGCATGTCTTTTACTTCTTTGGCCATAAGTTAACATGATATGTACTTTTAACATGTTTACGCTCAATTGCATTATACAATATTCATTTCATTAGAATTTACTGAAATATAACAGAATATGGAGAAAGTGGCTTTCCTGTTGAGTAGAAACTTTAGCCAAAAAATCTAATTGGATTAACCCACAATGAAGATACTCCCTAACTAATATGAGGCAATATGGCATCATTCAACTAATAGCAAAATAGCAGAAAAACATAGCAGCCCTCTGAGAAGCATAGTGTTTAGTGCTTTGATCAAATATCACATCTTGATTGGTGACCTGAGTAAACACTATGCACGGGCTTGCCAATACAGGAGACCCGATCACTAAAAAAAAGGGAAGGGGGTCAGATAACTGAGCTCAGTGCCTTCTGAGACTCAGACAAAATTGAACACAAGTATCTTAACACGTTTAAATCAAATGTTTTTTTTTTCTTTCAGGTACATATAGTCTGGTTGTTAAGACACATTACTCAAAACTACATGCCCTTTTCCCATTTCAAACAAGTCATGTCTTTCCAGTGGATATGTGATAATTCCACTGGATTAAGATAATTCTTATAAAACAGTCTACTTCCCATAAAGGCTATTTATTTCAATGCACTTATGATCTACTGATAATAGTAACTTACTATGCTAAATGTAACAAATACAATTATAAAAGTGATGAAGTTCCTGTCTTCAAGAAACACATTCTACTGAATTTACAATTAAGTATAATATACACTTAAGTCTATGCAGAAAATATACAAAATACAAAATATACAAAAACAGAAACATCATTTAGGGAGGGAAATGTTAGCAGCTGGGTGGATCCAGAAAGACTTCACGTCCAAAGGGATGTTACAGCTAAGTCTTGTAGGCAACAAGAGATTCTAAAAAGTGGAAGTAAAGATAAAATGCCTTCCTGGCTTGGGGACGGTCAATGAATTGACACAGACAAGTGATGGATTGTTAAGTGGGACAGACATCTAGAGGGCCACTCTGGTCAACTGAGCACAATAAAGGGAGTAACATAATGAAGAGGAGAAGGTAGGTTGGAGCCAGTTTGCTTAGGATTTTAAGAAGTATCATTATTCTAACTTTGCAGTTTTGTTAAAACTGAGGTTCAATAAATTAAATGACTTGGCTTAGTCATGGATATAAGTAAATGGAAAGCTAAGATTTGAATGCAGCCATCCTGGCATTCTTCTTTCCCCTCTCTAAAAAAGAAAGTCTTCATACAAGAATATATCTATATCTATCTATATCTATATATATATATACACACACACATACATACACACATATATATATATACACATATATGTATATATGCACATATATTATAAATGTGTATATGAGAGTGAGAAAGAAAGAGAATCTCCTTTAAAAGAAAATATTAGAGTTGGGCTAGAAGACCTTTAAAGTGTATTTTAGGTTTATTTTTCTGTGATTCTGTGATGAACATAATGTGCTTGAGTGAAATACAGAGCTGACATGCAGAACCCATGATTACAGTAAAAATGTTTAGCAAAGTATGTTTTTGCCTACATGTATAATTTGAAATGGTCTAAGAAAAGCAGACTCACAGACATGTCTTCCTCACTCTCTTAGCACAGTACTTGAGATTCCCACATTTATTCTTTTACACTGGGTTAGAGTCAATAAAGTGCAAATTCTATGTGGAAGAGGTAATCATGAGAATGGCTAAGTGGAAAGAAACCTGGACTGAGTCAGAAAATTGTAGCCCTAATTGTAGCTCTGCCATGCGCTGTGTGACCTTGGGCAAATCATTCCATCTCTCTGGGCTTTAGTTTGCATATCTGTTAACATGAGAGATTTGGACTTTGCAATGTCTGAAGCAGCTTGAAAGTTCTACCACTCTGCAATTGAGCTGTTATCAGTCATTAACCTTTAACTTAAATTAACCAGCAGCTCTCTTAGAGCTAGCAGAATTCTAAGGGAAAGGAAACATTTGATGAGGTTGGAGGTGGAAGATGGAAGAGAACACACATGGAGTCGCATCTAGATTCAGTTAGGCTGCTACACTCTTGAGACCCGAGCAACTGGGATCGCATCCTGAAGACACCAGATACCTGGTTTTGGGTGCAAGCTGGGTGTCCTGAAATTGAGGAGCCTGGCACAATGTGGAGCTTGAGAAATGGTTACTGGCTGGGTGAAGGAAGGTGTAAGGTTATGTTATGAGAAAGATAAATTCATGGAATGTGGGGGGCTAAAAAATACCTCAAAGGCTTTCTTCCTATCCCTTAATTTACTGACAAGGAAAATAAGACAGGGAACTTGAGTGACTTGCCCAAGGTCACCACGCTAGTAAAACAAAAGACCCCAGTTCTATTCATAGACGGAACAATGTAAGACCATTTTCCTTCTTGTCCTTTTGGGCTCATTGTTAAGAGTTTTCCTGTATTCAGTGTCTTTTATTTGAGAACATTGGTGTTTGATATGAATCAGTCCTCAAAGCTCTAACTAGAATCAAGAACAAGGCAATGCATTTTGAAAATGCTGACAGGTCCCCTCCCCCTCCAGAAGGCTCTTCTCTTCCCTTTTGGGTACAGTGAGTGAGTATGTCTGATTGGCATAGGAAAGTTCCCAATTAAGGATGGAGTGATGGATTCCGCTCACTATTTCTAAAGTCTTGTGGGTAATACACTTTTATATGGTAGTTTGAGATGTGCCACCCTGAAATTCTTAATGTATGTCTCGCTTTAGTAAATGTCTCAGTGTTCCTTGGTATCCTTTTGTTTGCTCCCTATTTTCTGTCACAGGGACCACACAGCCTGGTCTGCATAAATCAGTCTAGAAAAGACCAATGAAAACTGGGGCATGGGAGAGTCCAAATGCCCTTGGAAATTATGTTTAGTGTCCCTGTATTGAAGCCTCTCTGCAACAGTTTAAAAAATGCACTTTTCTCAATGCACTTGCTAAATGGCATGATTTTTTTTCTTCAGCTTAATTGTTATTTCTGATCTCATTTAATTATCAATTTTTTATTAACGTCAAAACTTTTCTGGTAGTTCAAACCAAGTCCTTGCTAAGAAAGGCCTTTGAAATGGCATTTTCATTGTATATTTCTGAACATGTCATCATGTATTGGTTTAGGAAATGTCTAAATATGCTACAGTGTCTTGTTCTCACGCTGTCATGTCACACGGGGCTGAGTTAGCTCCTGCTGGTTTTGCTCATAAACTTATTGACTCCCGCATTAACTGTTCTTACTGCTCTTGCCATTCATGCCATACATATTAATCACATTATTATAAAGGTAAAATTTAGTTATTTTATGAAGAATTTCAGTGTAACATGATAGAATAAACATGCAATTAAGAGACCTGTATTCAAGTACCTGCACTAACTTGACCAGTTGTGAGACCTAGGCAAGGAAAGAAATTAGATAGATACACAGATACATAGATGGATACATAGATAGATACATAGATAAACAGACAGATAGAAAGGTAGATAGATGATAGATAGATAAATGGATGGATAGATAGACGTGTGTGTGTGTGTGAGCTTCCTATATAGTAAAATGAGGGAATTGAGATTAGCTGGACTCTAAGGAACATTCTAGCTTTGCCAATGGGCACTATTGCCAATTCATAATGTCTTAAAAAATTTTTTTTCTGAGTAACACCCATTCTATAGAGAATTTTCCCCATTATTTCACATGACTAGATATAGAAATTTAGAGTTCAACTTGTTCAACACTTTCTTTGATTGATAAGGAAACCAGTTAATAACATTAGTAACAATAACAATTAAGTATTTATTAATAGAAAGACCAGAATTTAAGAATACTCTGAAAGACTATTCATCAATTGACACAATGCCTTTGTGTTTTATCCAGAAGATAAAGAAAATAGAGGTAGTAGGATGAAAAATTTTATTGCAAAGTAAAATTATTTTAAAAAATCACATTGATATATGTTGATGTACCTGGTTCTCCTACAGCACTGGGGGTTCAAGAAAAGGCTGAAGACAGTCCTTGCTTTCAAGAAGCTCCCAGTTTATTGCATAACACAACATGCAAACAACTATGTACAAACAGGATATATGCAGAATAAATTAAGATAATCAACAGGGGGAAGAAAATCAAATGGCACTGAAATAGACCAATTCACGATGGAGGGCTCTCCCTCACCTGATAGGGGTGTGTGTGTGTGTGTGTGTGTGTGTGTGTGTGTGTGTGTGTTTATGCTTGTTTTTGCCTTTCTTTGTTATTGTACTGCTTAGCACAACCCCTGGCATATAGATTTATTGTTGATTTGCTGCAGTTATTGTTTCTGTTGTTTTGATCAGACCTGTGATTCTTCGGTCTGGGGACTCCAGGTGAGGAAACTCCTTGTACCAGGGCAGATCAGCACATTTTCAGAAATATATAGCGCAATGGATTTGCCTGGGGGTGATGAGGAAGTGTGCTTCTGTCATGCGACTGAAAGTCTCATCTTGTTGGTTCCAAAACCAGCTCTCTATCTTCTATGCCAAAGTGGCTCCTTAAACCACAGTGATTCTGCTTAATTCCTACAAACATGCACACACACACACACAGAAATTTCTGTCAATTCCACGATAAATAGTAAATATCTTGTTTTAGCCTCACACATATGAAATGAACGTGGATTATGGGAATAGCAATTTAGACAACCAGCTTCTGATTCTAAAAATTATTAAAATAGACTTTTACATTTAAGAAAATTCGGAGTTCTGTCTAAATTCAGTTGACACTCCACGTTTTATAGCTAGCCTAACTTTGTGACTTTGGAAAGTTTTGCTTTTTTTTTTTTTCTCGTATTGCTATTATATGATAAAAAATTCCCTGTTTTCCAGATGTGACTGTGAAACATATTTTGTTAGTTAAGAATATTACAGTTAAAAAAAATTACAGTAAACGGCTGGCCTCCATGTAATTTTCAAATAGGAATCAATCAAACCTTGTGTGGCGATGTGCAAATTTTCAGTCAATTTGAAGTGATTTGGCTCTTCAGAAGGTTAAGGTAGTTTAATGGTTGAAAGCACATTGCTATGCAGCAAGCTGTAGAAGTCAAAGGGTTAGAGGATTAGGATTTCATTTCCTTTTAGCCGTCGCCATGTCTGTTTTCTGTCCAGGCTGCTGCTTGTTGCCGTTTAACCCAGGCTTTTAAAGACAAGAGGGGTTGAGAACTTGTGGGCCTTGGGCTTCATTTTAACAAGCCGTCTCTAGCACTTTTGTATGTAATTTGTCATAAATGTCAGAGGTCAGAGAATGTACGAAACCTACAGCCAGCAGATGGTCATTATGACAGCAGTTATGTTTCAAAGGCGGAAGATGTTGTGTGCTATTTACTTTGGTGTGTTAGCGTTACACCTCCATGTTTCTGTAGATATAGATATATACTTGTATTACATTTGAGTTTAGATCAAATGATTCCTATGGTGAATTACTTTTAAGTGCATGGTAAAAATAGATTGGAACCAGTTTTCAAAAGATATTCTATTTTGATTTTCTGATTGGCATTCAAAAGAATAAATCCTTTCTTTCCCACTCACTCCTTTGCTTTAGTATCTTTAAGAATGCATGAATGCTGGATTTAGATTTCTTAGATTTCTTTCAAATAAGTAGCTGGCTAAAAGGTGCTAACTGGAATCTCTTCATTAAAATCTAACAATCCTTTGCAAGTATGGGCAGAAAATCTTGACTAACAAGACACAAAGGGAAATTTATATCTGGTTATGTGCTATAATGGAGCACCACCAACTAACATCTGTAGCAATGTAAAACAATTAGCAAATCCAGATGATGAATCTGCATAGACATCTACTTTTAATTTTAGTTGTTCATTTCAGAAATGTATGCATTGGTCACATAGCACCAGATTATATTACTTATGACAATTTGTGAGAAAATATTGATCGACTTGGCTCCCTGGAATGAAATAGAAGACTTCTGAAATTCAAACACATCTTCATGTCTAGACTCAGATATAGTAAGAAGAAGTGAGGAGGCAAATCATCAAGCTATTACCAGTTACTATATGGATTTGTCATCTGTTAAAAGTTGGAGATTCTATTGGGTGCTTTGTGTGTGTGAGAACTAGAGAAGTAATTGATAGCTAATTAATTATTAGTACTTTACAGCAGACAGTCAGATTAACAGCTGGAGAAGTGCCTAAATACATGTAAAAGCAGCACTTCTCAGGGCCCACCAGAACCCAGAGTATTAGAAATAGCACAAACAATTTCCAAAATATTTATGGTGAATATTTAAAAGGAGAGACATTATAGGTTATCAGATCATGTGCTATTTGCCTGAGATATTTAGTGATTATTTGAACAAGAAATGGAAACTGATGTTAATAATTTCATAAGCAATGGGAATCTTTATGGAAAAATCAAGCTCTACTGGAGCTCATAATAAAAAAAGAATGAGTGAATGATATGGATAAATATGTGACAAAGGCTTCAGTGGCAGATTTATAAAATTCCAGGAAAGAGATATGATCCTGTTGACAGAATGAAAGAGAATATAGCTTAAGAGTGCTCTGAGCCCAAGAACATGTAGTTATAACTATAAAATAACATGGAGGAAGACATAAGAAGATATATAACAAAAGTTATGTGATTACACATGTGTTTCTTTGGTGTGTCCAGATATTTTGGTGGACATGTATGTAAGATACTTCAGCCATCAGTACAGGTGTTAAATGGATACATGTGGGTAGGAGGGACACAGAACCAAAAGAATGCTATAAACTTGAAAGAATATTAGGGATACTAGAATTCAGAATTAGACAAGGCTTATGAAATCACTAAAAGCAATGAAAAGTTTAATGGGAAGAAGGAGCTCTCTTCAGAGCAACAAGGTAAGCAGGGGAAGAATCTGCTGGGGAAGATGAAAAAAATACTAAGGTAAAGGGCCTCAAAACTCAAGGAGTAATATCAAGGAAAATGATCTTCAATCTTGAACAATCAGAACCAAAATCTTCATTTATTACAAGATGTGAAGTGAAACAGGATGGTTTTTTAAATTTATATTTCTGTTATTACTGGTGGCATAGAATATTCTTTTATGTGTTTTAGGAGTTTTGAATTATTTTAGTAACTGTTCATATCCTTTGACTTCTTATCTATATGGTAATGGATTTTGGTTGTATAGATAGCTAGATGAAAGGATAGCTAAAAAGATAGATAGATAGATAGATAGATAGATAGATAGATAGATAGATAGATAGATAGATGGATGGATGGATGTTAATTGTTTATATATCTTGGATACCAAATCCTCATCAGAGAAATCTGAGACAGAGTTTTTTTTTTAATTTGCCTACTTTTATTCTTGTCCCAAGTACATTAGTCTTGTTTGTGCAGGTCATTTTTTTAAGTTTCATGTAATCAAAGTTATCTACTTTGTCTCATGTAATTGCCTCTATGTACTTTTCCCTTAAGAATATGTTGTCTACTTATACCCATGAGAGGTATATACTATGCTTCCTCTCTATTTTTTGATAATAATGATGTATAATATTAAATTCAAGTATCTATTTAGAATATATTGTGCATTGTGAAGTAAGGTGATAATTAAAGTCTAAAGCCCTTTCTGTATAGCTTCTAGTAATTTTCCTACTTATTATCCTTCCTGTAATTTGTTCCATTGATCTCTCTTTATCTCTTAAGAAAGACCAGATGGTTTTGATGATTGCTACTTTATAACATAGTCTAAAGTCTAGTAGTCTTATCCCCCTTCATTCCTACCACTTCTTATTGTTTCCCATCATATTCCAGATTATTTCTCCAAATGAATTTACTATTATTAACTTTGGTTGTATTATTATTTTATTATGTTGGGGCAACTCAGCAAGCAACAAACATTCTTCTACTTATTTAAGTTGTTCTTTATTTCTTTTTCTGTTTATTTTTATATTTAATTTTTATCTTATGTTTTCTTTTTTCCTTTTAAATTTATTTATTTTTAATTTACAACATTCAGTTCCATAAGCTTTTGAGCTCCAAATTTTCTCTCTCTTCCTCTCCTCCCTCTCCCCACCAAGACAGCATGCAATCTAATATAGGTTCTACATATACCTTCACATTAAACTTATTTTCACATTAGTTATGTTGTAAAGAATTATAACCAGTTGAATGAACCATGAGAAAGAAGAAACAAAACTACAACAACAAAAAGAGAGCAAATAGTTTGCTTCAATCTGCATTCAGACTCCATAATTCTTTCTCTGGATGTGCATAGCTTTTTCTATCATGATTATTTTGGAGTTGTCTTAGAACCTTGCATCAATGAGAGGAGCCTAGTCCATCAAAATTATCCATCTCACAATGTGTCTGTAATTGTGTATATGTTCTCCTGGTTCTGCTTCCCTCACTTGGCATCAGTTTATATGTCTTTCCAGGTTATTACGAAATCTGTCTGCTCCTGATTTCTTATAGCACGATAGCATTCCATTACATTCATATAACACAACTTGTTTAGCCAATCCCCAATTGATGGGCATCCCACTGATTTCAAATTCTTTGCTACCACAAAATGAGCTGTTATAAATATTTTTGTATATATGGGTACTTTTCCCATTTGTATGATCTCTTTGGGATACAGCCCTAGAAGTGGTATTGCTGGGTCAAAGGGTATGCACATTTTTGCAGCCCTTTGGGCATAGTTCCAAATTGCTCTCCAGAATGGTTGGATCAGTTCACAACTCCACCAACAATGCGTTAGTGTTCCAATTTTCCCACATCTTCTCCAGCATTTATCATTTTCTTGTTTTGTCCTATTAGCCAACCTGACAGGTGAGATGTGGTACCTAAGAGTTCTTATGATTTGCATTTCTCTAATCAATAATGATGTAGAGCATTTTTTTCACATGACCATAGGTATCTTTAATTTCTTCCTCTGAAAACTGCCTATTCATATCCTTTGACCATTTATGAATTGGGGAACGATTTATATTATTATAAATTTGACTTAGTTCTCTGTATATTTTCGAAATGAGGCCTTTATCAGAGACATTGGTTGTAAAAATTATTTCCCAATTTTCTGCTTCCCTCCTAATCTTGGTCACATTGGCTTTGTTTATACAAATCTTTTCAATTTAATGTAATAAAATTTATCCATTTTGCATTTCCTCATAATCTCTATGTCTTCTTTGATCATAAATTCTTCCCTTCTCCGTAAATCTGACAGGCAAACAGTAGATTACTATAATTATTGACTACTGTGCCTTCTGTACCTAAGCTATTCCACTGATCCACCACTCTATTTTTTAGCCACTACTATGTAGTTTTGATTTTTGATGTATAATGCAGTTTAAGATCTGGTATGGCTAGGCCACCTTCCCTTGCATTTCTTTTCATTAATTCCCTTGATATTCTGGATCTTTTGTTCTTCCAGATGAACTTTGTTATTATTTTTTCTAGCTCTATGAAATAAGTTTTGATAGTTTGATTGGTATGGCACTAAATAAGTAAATTAATTCAGGTAAAATTGTCATTTTTATTATATTAGCTTGGAATAACCATGAGCAATTGATGTTTTTCCATCTATTTAGATCTGACTTTATTTGTGTGAAAAGTGTTTTGTAATTGTGTTCATATAGGTCCTGGATTTCTCTTGGCAGGTAGATTCCCAAATATTTTATAGTGTGTACAGTAACTTTAAAGGGAATTTCTGTTTCTATCTCTTGTTGTTGGGCTTTGTTTGTAATATATAGGAATGGCAAGGATTTATGTGGGTTTATTTTAATATTCTGCGACTTTGCCAAAATGATTTATTATTTCATTTTTTTCACATTTTTTAAATTTCATATATTTAGTTTTCAGCATTGATTTTCACAAGAGTTTGAATTACAAATTTTCTCCCCATTTCTACCCTCCCCCCCACTCCAATATGGCATATATTCTGTTTCCTCCATTCCCCAGTCAGCCCTCCCTTCTGTCACCCCATTCCCCTCCAATCCTCTCTCCCCTTATTTTCTTGTAGGGCAAGATAGATTTCTATACCCCATTGCCTGTATATCTTATTTCCCAGTTGCTTGCAAAAATATTTTTTTTGAGCATCCACTTTTAAAACCTTGAGTTCCAAATTCTCTCCCCTCTTCCCTACCCATCCACCCTACTTAAGAAGGCAAGCAATTGAACATAGGCCACACATATATCAATACGCAAAATATTTCCACAATACTCATGTTGTAAAAGACTAACTATATTTCCCTCCATCCTACCCTGTCCTCCTTTATTCAGTTTTCTACCTTGACCCTGTCCTGTTTCAAAAGTATTTGCTTTTACTTGCGTTCTTTCCTGATCTGCCCTCCATTCTATCATCTCCCCTTTCTCATCCCCTGCCCCCTGCTTTCCTGTGGGGTAAGATACCCAATTGAGTCTGTACATTATTCCATCCTCAAGTCAAATCCGATGAGAGTAAGATTCACTCATTCCCCTTCACCTGTACCCTCTTCCTTTCCAACAGAATTGCTTTTTCTTGCCACTTTTATGTGAGATAATTTACCTCATTCTATCTTTTCCTTTCTCCCTTTCTCAATATATTCCTCTCTCATCCCTTAATTTGATTTTATTTTTTTAGATATCATCCCTTCCTATTCAACTCACCCTGTGCCCTCTCTCTCTCTCTCTCTCTCTCTCTCTCTCTCTCTCTCTCCCTCTCTCTCCCTCTATGTATGTGTGTATATTTCCTTCAGCTACCCTAATACTGAGATTTCATGAATTATACACATAATATTTCCATATAGGAATGTAAACAAAACAGTTCAACTTTAGTAAGTCCCTTATGATTTCTCTTTCTTGTTTACCTTTTCATGCTTCTCTTGATTCTTGTGTTTGAAAGTCAAATTTTCTATTCAGCTCTGGTCTTCTCACTGAGAAAGCTTGAAAGTCTTCTATTTTATTGAAAATCCATATTTTGCCTTGGAGCATGATACTCAGTTTTGCTGGGTAGGTGATTCTTGGTTTTAATCCTAGCTCCATTGACCTCACGAATATCATATCCCAAGCCCTTCAATCCCTTAATGTAGAAGCTGCAAGATCTTGCATTATCCTGATTGTGTTTCCATAATACGCAAATTGTTTCTTTCTGGCTGCTTGCAGTATTTTCTCCTTGATGTGGGAGCTCTGCAATTTGGCGATAACATTTGTAGGAGTTTTCTTTTTGGGATCTTTTTCAGGAGGCAATCTGTGGGTTCTTTCCATTTCTATTTTACCCTCTGGATCTAGAATATCAGGGTAGTTCTCCTTGATAATTTCTTGAAAGAGGATATCTAGGCTCTTTTTTGATCATGGCTTTCACATAGTCCAGTACTTCTACAAAGCAAGCTCTGCCACAGCAGCACTCCTCCCTCAAGAACAACCAACCAGGACTGCGACCCAGATCCAAGTGGGGCAAAGTTCCTCTGTGCCAGCAATGCACTCCCTGCATTTCCACTCTGATCTGCTGCTTGATTCCTCCCACCTTGTGGGCCAGGGACTCTAGAAATATCTGTCTGTTGCTGGATCTCTGGAAACAGCTGTTGAAGCTTCCTGCTGCCGCTGCCACAACCATGCCACCTCGGCCACCCCCAGGCTGGGGCAGGACTGCTCTCACCTCGATCCAGCTGTTTTCCCACTAACCTGCTCTGTGGCCTTTGGCGTTTGTGGGTTGAAAGGTCTGGTAACGGCCACAGCTCAATGATTCATGACCCTAAGGCCTGCTCCATCTTCCCAACTCCTGGTCTGGTATGTCCTGGCACAGCCCACGCTGGGCTGCACTCTGCTTCCAGGACAGTGTGATAGACCCTTTCTAGGGACCATCTAGGCTGTCCTGGGCTGGAGACCTGCTTCCCTCTGCTATTTTTTTGGTTCCACAGCCTTAGAATTTGTTCAGAACCATTTGTTACAAATGTGTGGATGGATTTGGGGGAGAGCTTAAACGAGTCCCAGCTTTCCAGCTGCCATCTTGGCTCTGCCCCCCCAAATCCTCCCATAATGTATTATTCTTGAGATGACTTGCTGTAATCTTTTTTATAATATTTTACTTAAAATTTTGCATCTATATTCATTTGTGAAATTGGTCTATAATTTTCTCTCCCTGTTTTGATTCTTATTGGGTTAGGTATTAGTATCATATTTGTGTCATAGAAAGAATTTGGTAGGACTCCTTCACCTATTTTCCCAAATAGTCTATAAAGTATTGGAATTAATTGTTCTTTAAACGTTTGATGGGATTTACTTCTAAATCCATCTAGCCCTGGAGATTTGTTCCTAGGGAATTCATTGATGGCTTTTTCAATTTCTTTTTCTGAGAGGGGGCTATTTAAGTATTTTACTTCCTCTTCTGTTAATGTGGGCAATTTATATTTTTGTGAATATTCATCCATTTCTCCAAGGTTGTTAAATTTATGGGCATACAATTGGGCAAAATAATTCCTAATTATTGTTTCAATTTCCTCTTCATTGGAGGTGAATTCACCCTTTTCATTTCTGATACTGATAATTTGGTTTTCTTTTTTCTTTTATTAATCAAATTAACCAAAGGTTCATCAATTTTCTGTGTTTTTTCACAAAACCAATTCAGTTTTATTTTTTATTTCAGTACTTTTCTTGATTTCAATTTTATTTATCTCTCTTTTGGTTTTCAGTATTTTTAAATTGATATTTAATTGGGAATTTTCAATTCCTTCTTTTTCTAGCTTTTTCAACTCCATTCCAAATTCATTGGTCTCCTCTTTCTCCATTTTATTCATGTAAGCATTCAGAGATATAAAACTTCCCCTAAGAACTGATTTCACTGCAGCCCATAAGTTTTGGTATGTTGTCTCATTATTATCATTCTCTTGAATGCATTTATTGATTGTTTCTATGGTTTGTTGTTTGACCTACTCATTTTTTTAGAACTAGGTAATTTAGTTTCCAATTAATTTTTAGTCTATCTTTCCATGGTCCTTTCTTACAAATAATTTTTATTGCATCATGATCTGAAAGGGATGCATTGACTATTTCTCCCTTTCTGCACTGGATTGTGACTATTTAGTGGCCTAGTTCATGGTCAATTTTTGCATATGTGCCATGTATCACTGAGAAAAGGGTATATTCTTTTCTATCCCCCTTCAGCTTTCTCCAGAGGTCTATCATATCTACCTTTTCTAAAATTCTATTCACCTCCTTAACTTCTTTTTTGCTTATTTTGAGGTTAGATTTTTCAAGTTCAGAGAGGGGGAAGTTGAGGTCCCCCACTCTATATTTTTGCTGTCTATTTCTTCCTGTAACTCCATTAACTTCTCCTCTATGAATTTGCATGCCATACCACTTAGTGCATATATGTTTAGTAATGATATTACTTCATTATCTAGGGTGCCTTTTAGCAGGATCTAGTTTTCTTCCTTATCTCTATTGATTAGATCTATTTTTTCTTTAGCTTTGTCTGAGATTAGGATTGCTACCCCTCCTTTTTTTTAATTCAGCTGAAGCACAACATATTCTACTCCAGCCTTTTAATTTTATCCTGTGTATATCACCCTGTTTCAGATACGTTTCTTGTAAACAACATAATGTAGGCTTATGGTTTTTAATCCATTCTGCTATCCACCTCTGTTTTATAGGAGAGTTAATCCCACTCACATTCATAGTTATGATTACTATTTATGTCTTTCTCTCCATCCTTTCTCTCACAAGTTTATGCTTTTATTTCTTTTTTATCCCTTCCCCTCCTCAAAAGAGTTTTAGTTTTGACCACCACCTCCCTCAATCTTCCCTCCCTTCTAATAGCCCCCCTCCCTTTTCTTCCCCTTTTCCCTTCTACTACTTCTCTCCCTTCAAATATCCTCCCTTTTCTTTCCCCTTGCTACTGCTTATAGGGCAAGTTAGATTTCTATATTTAACTGAGTATGTTATTCCCTCCTTGAACCAAATCCAATGAGAGTAAAGCTCAAACAATGCTCATCTCCCTCCCTTCTTTCCTTCTGCTATATGTTTTTGTGTCTCTTCATGTGATGTAATTTAGCCTTTTCTCCCTTCTTCTTTCCTCTCCTTCCATTATAATCCTTTTGCACTCCTTAATTAGGATTTTTGTCATCATATCATTTAATTTATACCCATACCCTCTATGTATATTCCTTTTAAATGTCATAATAAATATACAATTCTGAAGATTAACAAGTATCATTCTCCCATATCAGGATGTAAACAGCTTGACCTCACTGAACAATAAGTTTTTTTTCTTTTTTTTTTCCTGTTTACCTTTTTATCCCTCTCTTGAGTCTTATATTCGAAGCTCAAATTTTCCATTGAGCTCTGGCTATTTTATCAGGAAAGTCTAGAAATCCCTTATTTCATTGAATGTCCACCTCCTTGCATGAAATATTATGCTCAGTTTTGGTGGGTAGTTGATCCTTTGTTGTAGTTCAAGCTACTTTGCTTTTCAGAATATCATATTTTAATCTCTCAAGTCTTTTAATGTTGAAGCTGCAAGGTCCTGTGTGACCCTGACTGTAGTTCCTCAGTATGTGAATTGTTTATTTTTTCTGGCTGCTTGCAGTATTTTCTCCTTCAACTGATAATTCTGGAATTTGGCTACAATATCACTGGGAGTTTTTAATTTGGATCTCTTTCAGGAGATGATCAGTGCATTCTTTCAATGACTATTTTGCCCTATAGTTCTAGGATTTCAGAGAAGTTTTCCTTGATGATTTCTTGGAAGATACTGTCCAGGCTCTTTCTTTCATCATTTATTTCTGGTAAACCAATAATTCTTAGATTTTCTTTCATGGATCTATTTTCCAGGTCAGTTGTTTTTCCAATGAGATATTTTATATTTTCTTCTATTTTTTCATTCTGTAGATTTTGAGTGATTCTTGATGCCTCATAGAGCCATTTGCTTTTATTTGCCCCATTCTAATTTTTAGCAAATTGTTTTCTTCAGTTAGCTTTTGTACCTCCTTCTCCATTTGGCCAATTTTTCCTTTTAAGGAATTATTTTCTCCAGATAGGTCTTGAACCTCCTTATCCATTCGGCCAATTTTACTTTTTAAGGAGTTGTTCTCTTCAGTGATTTGTTTTTCCTTTTGTCAATTGTATTTTTAAAACCATTCATCAATTTTTCTTCTACCTCTCTAATTTGGCTTTTAAATTCTTTCTTGAGCTCCTCCCAGAATGCTTTTTGGGCTTGAAATCAGTTCATATTCCCTTTTGAGGTTTCAGATATGGATATAGTGTCAATGCTATCCTCTTCTGATTTGTTATTTTGATCTTCCCTGTCCCCATACTTAGATTCTTTAGTCTTTACTTATTTTGTTCATGGTGGTTGCCCTTTTTCTTATTTTTAAAGTGGATCTCTGCTTCTGGGGCACAGGGGGCTCTGTCTCACACCTCTTGTGCTGGTAGCTAGGGTCCAGGTTACTGGTTTTGTGTGCTATGGTCTCTGGTTCTATCACCTAGGAGCTATATAATGCTGCAGCTTACCTGGTGCTGGGCTGGAGCTGACTGTTGTGTGCCAAGGCCAAGGCCAAGTCCAAATGAAGTCTTTCTGAGTTTTCCCCAGGGGTTACACTGAAGCTTGAAAAATGAGGTGTGGAGAAGTGGTGGTCTGGCCACTGGAGGTCCCCTCCTCCCCTAGGGCTGTGCTAGAGCCGGTTAAGTTCAGCTGCTGGTGAATGCCTAACCATGCTGGTGTCTGCCAATTACCCTGGCTGGTGTTGGCACTTGTCGGCTCCACCCTCTTGGGGCTCAGGGTCTCCTGCCAGTCTGCTGAGTTGGGGCTTGCTGGGTTGCCTCCAGTCCAGCACTGGATTCCTTCAACCAGAGTAAGAGGGACCTGCCTGTTGATCTCTCTCGGCTCCTGAGCTAAAAATACTGCTGTGCCTCTTCTGGTGGTTCCACTCTTCCAGATTTTTTTCTAGGGCAACTTTCTCTGGTTTTTCAAGGTCAAGAAGGGGGGTGGGGGTGAGAGCACTTATGGTTTACTCTGCTGTCTTGGCTCCTGGAAATTCAAGTAGGTGACTTTCAAATATTTAGACTGTCAGCTGATAGCCCTAGGAGTAGCTGCTGGCCCTGCTTTTCTCTCACACAGCTCCAACATAGTCCTGAGCTGAGAGGTTTGGGAATCACCACTGCCTCTGGTGATTCAATCCATGGGGGCCTCGCTTGTACTCTGTTATTGCAGGTCTGTGCTGGTGCAGCTGTGCTCATGTAACAGTAAGGCAATAAACAAAACATCAATGATAATCGTGAATATGCCTATGTAGTTCTGTATTGCAAGGTATGAGAGATTCTCCATAAAGAAGGTAAAAGAAGTATGACATTTATTCAGACACCAGAAAACTGTATCTCATAACCAAATGTTCAGCTCCCAAGGCCAACCAGCCCACTTTATCATAACAGCAAGGAACTTAAAACACAATATCACAGCATGGAGCCTCACCATCCCAAAACCTCTCTGATCCCCTGCTGGGATCTTCCCAAAGACAAACCCACAGTACAGCTAAGTCAGCCTGTTCAGTTCTAACAATCACTAGGGAAGCCATTAGCAGCCATAACTGCTCTCTCTCTCTCTCTCTCTCTCTCTCTCTCTCTCTCTCTCTCAGCATTTCCTGTGACATAAATTCCTTTTCCTGTCAGGAAGCTCCTTCCACCACATGTAACTTAGGCCTCCTGTGACTTAAGCACAGGACTATTAATGACATGGCCTATTAGTGAGTGGGAAAGATTTTCAAACCTAAATTGCTACTACAACTCGCTCTACACTCTCCCACCTAGATGCAACAGATCCTTCTCGTTGACCTTCCAGGCCAGCCTGGGCTGGAAACCTGCCACGCTCTGTCTCCTAGTGGATTCTGCCACTCTAAAATTTGTTCAAATTCACTTTTTAGAGGTAGTGAAGGAGTTTGTGGGAGAGTTTGGATAAGTCACTGCTTTCCCTTATTTTTTCTCAATTGCATGTAATCAGAAATTTTAACATTTGCTTTTTAAAATTTTTGGTTCTACATTCACCCCCTCCCTCCTTTCCTCTTCTATACTCTCTATGAGAAGGTAAGGAATCTGAAATCGATTATGCATGTGCAGTCATGTAAAACATCTCTGTATTAGCCAGGTTGCAAAATAAAACCTCAGACCAAAACAAAAGAATGATAAAAAAAATTAAGTATGTTTCAATTGCAATTTAAATACCATCAGTTCTTTCTTAGGAGGTTGGTAGTATTTTTCATCATAAGCCCTTTGGAATTGTTTTGGCATGGTATTGTTGAGAATAGCTAAAACATTCACTATTGATTATCAAACAATATTGTTGTTACTGTGTACCATGTTCACCTGGTTCTGCTCATTTCAAAATTTTCTAGGTTCTTCTGAAAGCATCCCATTCATCATTTCGTTTAGCATAATAGTTTTCCATCATAATCATATACCACAACTTGTTCAGCCATTCCTCAATTGATGAGCTTCCCCTCAATTTCTAATTCTTTATCGCCACCAAAAGAGCTGCTATAGATTTGACATGGTGGTCCTGAGTTCTCACATCCCAACTAGACTTTGATACAAGTTACATCCGGAAAATTCAGTTCACCTAGCTCAAACAGAGTTCTCAACCCTGACAGACCCAGAGTCAGGAGAGTTGATCAGATAACATAGCTTAGGGCTGTCCAACCTTAGGTTTTTATTTAAACAACAGACAATATATTTTGATTTGCCATTTTAGTGAGAGCTCTGCAGTAGCTCAGCTTTGTTTACTAAAGCATTTATGTAAATTTCCATGCTTGTAGGCTGCTGTGTAAATCACACTACACTCCATGCAGCCCACGGGCTGCATTTTGGACAGCCTTGGCATAGCTCAAACTCCAAGTTGTCACACCAGTGCTGTGAGGTCCTTTTGTATCATGTGGAGGACACAGAAGAACTGGAAATAATTTGTCTCTTAGTTTCCCTTGGTGGAATGGGAAATGGCTGACACCCAGGATGATAACAACATTTTAATATCTGATTCACTTTCTAGTTCTTTCCTTGTTCTATTATTTCATTTCTTTTGTTTTAAAGAAAAAAAAGAGCTGCTGTAAATATTTTTGTATATATAGATCCTTTTTCTTAATCTTTTTAGAATTTTAATATTTTATTTTTCCCAATTACATGTAAAAACAATTTTAACATTTTTTTAAATTTTGAGTTCCAAATTCTCTCCCTCTCTTCCTCTCCTCCCTAACTCATTGAAAAGGTAAGCAATTTGAAATAGCTTATACACGTTTAGTCATGCAAAACATTTCCACATAGGTCATTCTGTGAAAGAAAACACAGACCAAAAAAAAAAAGAAAGTAAAGAAAAAGTATCTTTGATCTGCATTCAGGGTCTACCAGTTCTTTCTCTGGAAATGGATAGCACCTTTCATCATAAGTCCCATGGAATTGTCTTGGTTCATTGTATTGCTGAGAATAGCTAAGTTATTCATAGTAGATCATACAATATTGCTGTTACTCTGTACAATGTTCTCCTGGTTCTGCTCATTTCACTTTATATCAGTTCGTGTAAGTCTTTCCATGTTTTTTCTGAAAGCATTCTACTCATCATTTCTTAAAGCACAGTAATATTCCATTACAATCATATACAACAACTTGTTCAGACATTCTCCAATTGGTGGATGCCCCCTCAATTTACAATGCTTTGCCACCACCAAAAGAGGAGGTATAAATGTTTTTGTAAATGTAGGTCCTTTTCCTTTTTGTTTTTTATCCGTTTGGGATACAGACCTAGTAATGGTTTTGCTTGGTCAAAGGGTATACATGGTTTTATAGTCCTTTGGGCTCTCCAGGATGGTTGAGTCTGTATACTTCACCAACAGTACATTAGTGTTTTAATTTTCCCACATCCCCTCCAACATTTGTCATTTACCTTTTCTCTCATATTAACCAATCATAGCAATTTAGAGTGGTTTTAATTTGCATTTCTCTCATTAATAGTGATTTAGAGTATGTTTTAATATGACTATATTTAGCTTTGATTACTTCCTGTTCATATCCTTTGACCATTTATCAGTTGAAGAATAGCTCTTAGTTCAATAAATTTGACTCAGTTTTCAATATGTTTGAGAAATGAAGTTTTTCACAGAAACTCTCTGTAAAAATATTTTCACTATAATGATTACCAGTTGTGTATTTCTCTCCATCCTATTTTCCCTATTTATCCTTCTCTCTCACTCTCCTTTTAACTCGTCCATTTTCAAAAGTGTTTTGTTTCTGACTTTTACCTCCCCAAAACTGTCCTCCCTTCTGTCAGCTCTATGCCTTTCTTCTCTTATCTCCTTCCCTGCCTATTTCCCTATATGGTAAGATAGATTTCTACACCACCTGAGTGTGTATATTATTCCCTCTTTGAGCCAATTCCAAGAGAGTAAGGTTCATGTGCTCTATGCCCTGGTTCCTCAATTCCCCCAGGCCTCTTTTAAGTCAGATAATTTATCTCATTCTACCTCTCCCTTCCCCTTTGTCCCAGTGCATTCTTCTTTCTCAGTAATTAATTTATTTTTTTTTAGATAATCATACCATGACGTTCAACTTACACCTCTGCTTTCTGTCAATGTATACACCTTCTAACCGCCTTAATGATGAGAAAATTTTTTGGAGTTATGAACATTATTTTCCCATGTAGGAATATAAACAGCTTAACCTTATCAAATCCCTTATGATTTCCCTTTCCTGTTTACCTTTGTTATGCTTCTTTTGGATCTTGTATTTGAAAGTCAAATTTTCTATTCAGCTTTGGTCTTTTCTTCAGGAATGCTTGAAGGTACTCTATTTCATTGAATATCAGCATTCTCCCCTGCAAAATGATAATCAGATTTGCTGGGTAGATGATTTTTGGTTGCAATCCTAACTCCTTTAGCCCTTCAGAATATCATTTTCCAAGCCCTCAGATCCTCTAATGTACAAGTTGCTAAATCTTTTGCTATCTTGACTGTGACTCTGTGATAATTGTTTCTTTTTGGCTGCTTGCAAGTGTGTTTTCTTTGATCTGGGAACTCTGGAATTTGTCTATAATATTCCTAGAAGTTTTCATTTTGTAATCTCTTTCAGGAGGTGATCAATGGATTCTTTCAATTTCTATTTTAACTTTTGGTTCTAGACTATCAAAGTAGTTTTCTTTGATGATTTCTTGAAAGATGATACCTAGGCTCTTTTTTTTTTTTTTTGCTCATTACTTTCAGACGGTCCAATAATTCTTAACTTATCTCTCCCATATCTGTTTTCCAGGTCAGTTGTTTTCCCATTTCACATTTTCTTCTATTTTTTTTTCATTCTTTTGTTTTTGTTTGATTGTTTCTTAATGTCTCATGAAGTCATTAGGTTCTACTTGTCCAATTCTAACTTTTAAGGAATTATTTTTTTTAGGGAACTTCTGTACCTCCTTTTCCATTTGGCCGTTTCTACTTTTTAAGGAGTTTTTCTCTTCATTGGATTTTTGTGCCTCTTTTGTGATTTAGTCTATTCTATTTTTAAAGATACTAGTTTTTTTTTCAGTATTTTTTTGCACCTCCTTTAACAAGTTGTTGAATCTTTTTTTCATGATTTTGTTGCATCATGCTCATTTCTCTTTCCAATTTGTCCTCTACCACTCTTATTTGATTTTTTAAATAGTCATTGAACTATACTATGGCCTGAGACCAATTCTTGGAGGCTTTAGAGGCAGGAATTTTGACTTTGTTGTTGTAATGGTAATCAGGGTGGGACTTTTTGCTATTCTTCTCTTAAGTGCCTTTAATGTTTCTGGTCTTTGGTTGAGTGGAGCAGGTAGGGTGGGATCTTTTTTGTCTTGAAATGTTTCTCAGTACTAAGACAACTGGGAGTCATTGATTAGAAACCATGTATAAAGTGGTACTAGGGATTAACTAACTTTCACACATCCTAAATGGAACTTTTCACTGTTCTTTGTTTGAGTGCTTCTCAGCACTGAGGTAAATCAAGTGCCCCAGGGCCTTGAGATGGGTATATAAGATCCAAGGTTGGCATTTGACTTTTGGGGTTATGCTCTTTGAAAGAGTATGAGTGAGGAGACTTTGGGCAAGCCATTGAAATAACCCCCTCGGCTTTTTAACCCAGACATTTAGATGTTGGTGCTTCTCTGGTAGCTATGAATTGTAATTTGAATCAGACAAGGTCTGTCTGTTAATGTTTATAATTTCTGTTTGTATTTGCCCTGAAGTTCAGGAGGCTGATCTTTCCCCCCTGAAATAAGTGAATGATATATGTATGTTTAATTAAAATGAGATTATCAACCCCTTAAAGTTGCTTTCCTTAGGAAAGCAAATCAAAGAATCTATGCTAGCAGCAATCTTGTTGTTGGTCTTGTGTTGGTTTTTCACCCCCACAAAAGCTGCTAGCCACATTGTTATGGTTTTCTTCTGAGTATGTATTTTGATCTTCCTTGTCACCATCTTAAGTTTCTATGGTCAGAAATTTTTTTCTATGGTTTGCATGATTTCCAGCCTATTTATTGACTTTTAATTCTGTGCTAAAGTGGGGCTCTGCTTATCAAGTGGAGGGGGCACTGTCCCAAATTTCAGTTTTTTCGTACAGAGGTTTTCAGAGGTATTTTGGGAACCTGTAAGCTTTTGGCACTTTCAAGGTGTAACGTTAATGGAATAGGAAGATCTTCCCCATCCATTAATAGTCCTATATGACCACTTGTTCAATCACAGCTGTGATACATCTTGAGTCACATAGAGGGCACTGGGGGAGGAACTTGTCTAAAAAAGAGCTTGCTTACTAGGATGCTTGCCTACTAGGAGGCTTGCTTATAGGAAAGCTTTCACACTTTTTGAAACTAAGCTAATTAGGCACTGAGTCACAAAGTTTGTGATGCCTTCTGGCTCTGAGAAGTGTATATATATTCTGAGGTTCATATTTTGCTTTGGGGGCTTGCTCATGAGAAGTACCTTTTGATTCCCAGGATGGGACTCTGAGTAGCCCCCCAACCACTCAGATGTTGAATCTCCCCCAATCTGGTGGTGTATGTAGGTGGTTGTATTACTTTGTTCAGTTGGAGCCCTGTCTCTTGATCTCTGTGCTAATTTTTGTGCTTATATTTTCTAGCTATCTGGAATTAAAGTAAGATTGTTGACCTCTTTAAGTTGCCTTTTCTTTAGAAAAACAGATCAAAGAAACTGTGCTAGAAGTCCTCCTGTGTGCTGATGTTATTGGTCTTATACCTCCACAGTAGCTGCAACTAGCATTAATGCTACACAAGGTGGTATGATCTAGGGAGAGGTGTGTTTCCTACTCTCCTGTACTGTGCACTTGTTTGTTAGTGACCACAAGCACTCTTTTCAACCCTAGAACTGTGACCAGGTTCCCTGCTCCCTTGTGGCCACAGAGCTCCTTCTTGCATTGAAACTAACACCAGGACTGCAACCCAGATCCAAATGTGGGCAATGCAACAGAGTCCTACCCTTGGTGACATCAGTGGGACCACTGTAAATCTCCTTTTGACCTATTGTCCCATCTTTTACCATCTGTGGGCTAAGAGGTCTGGAAACTACCACTGCTGACACTAAATCAGTCACACCAAGGCCTACTCCTGGTTTGCTGGGGCCCAGTCTGCCCTGGTATACCCTATGATGCACTGTACTCCTCTCTCACCCGGGCACAACAGACCTTTCCTGCCAAACTTCTAACCTGTCTTCAGCTGGAAAAGTGTTTCAGTTCATCTTTTTGTGGGTCCTGCTGCTCTAGAATTTGTTGAGAGTCATTATTTAAAGGTATTTGGGGAAAAAATAATGGTATTGATATGTATGTAGTAATTTAATTATATGGCATGGAGTAAATATATTAATTTTGGTAGAATTGTCATATTTCTTATGTTGGCTTGGCCTACACATGATAAATTAATGTTTCTCTAGTTTAGTATATCTGACTTTATTTGTGTGAAAAGTGGTTTGTAATTTTGTTCATATAATTCCTGGCTTTGTCTTGGCAGGAACACTACAAAATGTTTTATATTGCTGCAGTTATTTTAAATGTAATTTTTTTCTATCTCTTCCTGCCGGACTTTGTTGGTAGTATATAGAAATGATGAGGATTTCTGTGGGTTTATTTTATATCCTTCAACTTGGCTGAAGTAGTTTCAAATAATTTTTCAGTTGATTCCCTAGGATTCTCTAAGTATACCATCATATTGTCTGCAAAGGAACAAAAATTTTGTTTCTTCATTGCCTATTTTAATTTCTTCTATTTTATTTTATTTTATTATTGCTATAGTTAGCATTTCTAGTACAATGTTGAATAATAGCAGGCATAAGGGACATCCTTGCTTTCCCCCTGACCTCATTGGAAAGACTTCTAGCTTACCCCCATTAGTGCTTGCTGATGGTTTTAGATATTGCTTATCATTTTAAGGAAAGCTACATTGATTCCTGTGCTCTGTAGTGTTTTTAATAGAGATGAGTTATAGTTTGCAAAAGTTTTTTCTACATCTATTGAGACAAACAATTTTTTAAAAAATTGATGTGGTCAATGATACTCATGGTTTTTCTGATATTGAAACAGTTCTTCATTCCTGGTTTTAATCCTAATGAAGGATGAACAATAATCTGTGAGTAGTACTTATCTGCCCCACTGGGGACCCAGCTGGCCAGTTCCAGTTGGGCAATGTTGCTCACTTCCTTCCTTCCTTCCTCCCTTCTTTCCTTCCTTCTTTCCTTCCTTCCTCCCTTCTCTCCTTCTGTCCATGTGGGGAATCATACCATTACATGTGGGTGCTCTGCCCAAAAGAATATAAATTTTGATCAGTTGGACTTTACAAGATATCTTCGGGTTTGGGGGCTAGATTCTTTTCTCTTCCCTACTTATTTATTCTATCATTTTCCCCCCAAAAAACTGGGACAATTAATTTTTTTTGTCCCATGTAGTTTCATTTATCATTTCCTGAAATAGAGCTCTGGAAAACCAGGCTTTGATAAAACCCATTGACATTCAAATGGAGCTACTTGACTATGCCTTAAATACAAATTACTCTGGCTCTCACTGATTGAACAATAATAGGTCCCAGCCCAAGCTTCATATTTGGTTGGATTTTCATGGCTCAAAGTGAGTGTAAATAGTAATTGCTTCTGTTCTGGCCAGAAAACCTGGATGTCCTCCCCTCCAAGATGTGTGTGTGTGTGTGTGTGTGTGTGTGTGTGTGTGTGTGTGTGTGCGCATGTGTGTGTTGGCAAGCTAAGCCATCTTTTGCCTCATTTCTTAACTAGACTGAAATCACTGAATCAATGAATGGGTGTTGCCTCAGACAAACTGAGAACTGGGAAAGCCTTTAGCTGAAAAAAGGCCAAGGTCTCCCCATTGCATCTGGGACCCTCTCCAGTCATCCTAACTGGAGCATCATGCCACTGGACTCAGATAACTCTGGAGGAGAGAGTGAGGCTGATGACTTTACACAGCCCTGCCTCATTTAAATTCAATTTACTTGCAATTTAAGACATTACTCTCCTGAAGTCATTGGTCCTTTTCTAGAATGAAGGATAAACAATAGCAATAATTCAACCAGGTCATAATGTATGTTCTTCATGATGTATTTCTTTTTAAATTTTTGCATCAATATACATTAGGGAAATTGGTCTATAGTTTTCTTTCTCTGCTTTTGCTCTTACTGGTTTAGGTATCAGTACCATATTTGTGTTGCAAGAGAAACTTGGTAAGACTTTTTTTCAAATAGTTATCTACTATTAGGATTAATTATTCCTTAAATGTTTGGTAGGATTCACTTGTGAATCCATCTAGCACTTGGGATGTTTTTTTTTTTTTATATCTTCCTGGAATTGCATTTGAGTTTGAGTTTTTTGTTTTGGTTTTTGGTTTTTGGTTTTTTTTTTTTTCCCCTTTTGAGGCTTTATTTGCAGCTGCTCTAATGTTGTCTTCTTCTGGGATTATGTCTTAATCTTCCCTGTCTCCCTAGTAACCTGTTATATTCTCATTCTTTTTTTTGTTGTTTGCTCATTTTCCATGTTACAGTTGGGCTCTCCTCCAGGGATGAAGGGAGCACTCTTCTGACCTTCAGGCCTCTCATGCTGCTATTTTCAGATCTAGCTCTCAGGCTAGTGGGTTTTTGGTGCTTCCAAGGTGGTAAGGAGAGGTGTGACCACTGCTCTCCTAGTTTACGCTGTACTATTATCTAGGAAAGGACCTTATTTTGCTTTAGCCACTAGTACTAGTGCTTCTCTTGGCCCTGGAACTGTGACTAGGCCCCCACTTTACATCAGCCACAACTGTTAGTGCTTCCCTCTGACTTGGAATTGAACCAGAGTTTCTACCCTCCTGTGAGTGAACACAAGCACTACTCTCTACCCTGAAAGTGTGACTGGGGCCCTTACCCCACTGCAGGGCAAGTGCTATCACTGCTTTCAGCTCTGGGACAGCAACCTGGAATGGCATGTGAGCAATGCAACCGGGTCCTGAACACTGCAATTTTCTTCTGACCAGTTGTCCAACCTCCACTGTCCATGGTAGCCCCCAAGGAGTGGTCTGCACTGATCCTGGGGCCCACCACAACCCAGGTAAGATAGATCTTTCTTGCTAACTTCCACAGTTGTCTTGGGATGGAAAACTGTTTGACTCAAACTTTTGTTGCTTCTTTCCCTACATAATTCAATTTGAAGTGTCATGTTAGAGTTGTTTGAAGGGGAATTTGGAAGAATTTGGATGTATGCTTCTCTACTCCCTCATCTTGGCTCCACCTCCCTTGTGATTATTGTTTATTCTTGTTCTTTATTTCTTTAAGGAACACTTTATAATTAAATCTATACAAATCTATTGCATGCTTTGGTAGATTGATCCTTAGGTATTCTATCCATCTTGTAGTTAGAATGGGATTTCACTTTTTTATTATTGCTGCTTGGAATTTTTTTTATTGCATTGAAATTTTTATTTTTGAAGGTTTATTTTATAGACTACAAACTGCTGAACTTATTGTGTTTATTAGAACCTTTGTAGTTTCCCTAAGAATTTCAAATTAAAATCATTATACCACCACCTAATTTGGATAGTTTTATCTTCACCACCTTTATTCCTTCAATTTGTTTCTCCTCTCATTGCTGTTGTTAGCATTTCCACAACTATACCAAATAACAGTGGGATGAATAGGCATTTTTGCTTTATTGCTATACTTCCTGGGAAAGTTTTTAATATATTCCCATTGTATGTGATGTCTGGTTTAGGCTTTTATGATCTTTTTTAACAAGGGCCCCTCTATTTCTATATTTTGAAGTGTTTTTTTTTTTTGTTTTTATTTTAAGTATTTCTGCAGGCCTTTTTATTTTCATTGGATTTATAAAATACAAATCGTTGTTTTTCTGTCTTCAATATGATCAGTGAACCCAACTCAGAAAGAAGTTCACAGCCCAGAGAAGCCGTCTCCAAGGTCGCTGTGTATTTCAGGGTTACAACAGGACTTTCACAAATTTGTGTTTACCCTAGGTAACAGGAAGAAAACTGGAGTCCATCCCCGTTTGTAATCTTCTGACAAAGGAACCAATATGCCTTGGAGGTTTCAATAGCGTCAGAACTGATTTTTGAATCCTCTTCTCCTCCTAGATCAGGCTGAAGTCTTAACATGTCCAGTTACCCCCACTGCTCACAGCAATAGCCTTGGAGCACTTTCTGCAGTGCTCCAGCCATTAGCGGGCTCGTGCTCTGAAGGCCTTTTACCTTTTGCACTGCCCCTCAAAGGCCCCCTGACCCTCAGCTGGGACCATGCTTTTGGGGTGCGACGGTTCGGGTTCCAAAGGTTGTACAGCTTATCTGCCGTTTTCACCAGCCTGTCACCCCGGCTGCTGCGGGAGACCTTCTCCACCTGCACTGGTTTTCTCTCCAGCTTGGGCAGCACCTTGTTATCGGTCACCTCCCCCCATAATGTTCCTCCACTTCCTCCAGGGTGGTGTCCCTGCCTTCCACAGCGTGGTGAAGCTAAGCGGCCTGCAGCATGTGATGTCCGTAACTCCCGCCTCGAGGGCTAAGATGCAAGCCACGAGAGTGGGGTGACTGATGTACGGCGTCTTCCCTGGGTCCTTCCACCGCTGCCTGAGAAGCTTCCTGGCGGCGTAGTCCGCTCATGGAGGCTGCCTCGGAGCCTCTGCTGCTAGCGCAGGAGGCCGGCCCCGAATTGAGCTTTTGCGGGGGCAGGACTCAAGGACTCAGCCGCAGACGCGCGTGACTCCCATCAGCACCCGCCCGGCCACGCGGGAAGCCAAGTCCGGCCTGGCTCAGGAGAAACACACAGAGTCAAGGTCACGGTGGGGGCGGGGGGGAGGGGGGAGAGAGACGGTGGGTGGGAAGGAGGGCGGGGGAGAAACTGGGTGGGGGGAGGGGGAACGGGGTGGGGGGAGCCCAGAAACTGGGCGGGTCCATATTTTGAAGTTTTGAGATAATCCTCTGATTTTTGATGTTTTTGTTTTTAATATGAATAATTATGCTGTTTGTTTTCCTAAGGATGCATCGCTCTTATATCCTTGGTGTAAATCCAGTTTCGCCATGATGAATAACTATTTAGATAAATCACTGTAGTCTGTTTGACAAGATTTCATTTAAAAATGTTTTGAATCAATATTGATTAATGATATTCATCTATAATTCTCCTGTGCTTTAGCCTTTTCTGGTTTAGATATTTAAATTATTTGTCTCATAAAAAGAATCTGATACTGTACTTTCTCAATGAGAATAATTTGTGTTATTATGCACTATTTTTTTTTTAAAGGTAGAATCCTGTTGTGAATCCATGAGGATGAGACAAAGAGAGGGAGGGGGGGGGGGGGGGAGAGAGAGAGAGAGAGAGAGAGAGAGAGAGATAGAGAGAGAGAGAGAGAGAGAGAGAGTGCGAGTGCTCTGGTAGTTCCTATACTTTTTTCCGAACTTGGATTATATAATATCTCTGGTTTTCTTTTAGTTTTAGGTTTTTATAAGTTTGAAGGTATTGTATTTCTTTTCTGTCCTAAGTTTTGTTAGCATTTAACTTCATGAGGTTCTGATGATTCTTTTTGTTTCTTCTGGTTTTGTTGTGATTTGATCTTGCTTGTTTTCAATTTTGTTTATTTTATTTTTCTGTCCTCTTTAGTCCGTTTGGCCAAAACTTTACCCATTTTTTGTCTTTCCAAAGAATCAGAATTTGGTTTTATTTAGCATTTCACAATCTTTATTTTTCAGCTTATCTATTTTTAATATCTTTTCTTTCATATTTATTTTAGTTTTATTTTCTGATTTTTTACATTTTTCAAAATCATATTTGATTCATTAAGTCCTTCCATTTCTATTTTGTTATTGTATTTTTGTAGGCATACAAGTTCTCCCCTAAGGGACTTCTTACAAATTTTGTTAGGTTATTTTATCATTATTTTTTTCTTTCACAATTATTCTTTCTATGATTTATTTTTTGACCTATGCGTTATTTAGGATTGATTTCATTGCTACCCTTTTGGGATTGTGTCTTTTGTTTTTATTCGTTGAGCTGATTACTATTTTTATTGTATCATGGTCTGTAGAGGATGTGTTTAATCTTTTTGTATTTTCACTTTTTGTTTTTTGGCAATATCTCTCTGTACCCTAATATATCATCAGTTTTTGCAAGACATTCTATGTGGTGCTGAGAAATGCATAATTTCTTTAGCAATCCCCTTTAGCTAAGGAATAGGAATTCCTATTAGCTATAATATTCTTTAGCAATCCCCTTTAGCTCAGTTCTTTTTAGCTCCCATTTCTCCAGCAATATGTTAACTTCAGTTTTTCCTCTTTTTTTATCTTTGTGCTAATTCAAAACCAAGAGAGGTCCATTGAAATCAGTTGCTACCATCATACTACTATCTTTTCCCTTCTTGTGGTTCAGTTCAGCTTTTTAAAATTAATATGGTAAGACATTTAGATCATATAAATTTAGTGTTGATATTGATTGTTTTGTATTGTTCTTTCATCGTAATAAAGTTTCCTTAATTTTTTTTATGTTATGCATGTTTTTGCTTCATTTTATAGCATAAATGCAACTCCTGATTTTGGGGATCCATTCACTGCATGGTAAAATTTTTCCAGCTCCTCATTTTTATTCTAGGTGTATCTTTGTTTTTATTTATGTTTTTTTTTCAAGCAAAATAGTTGTGTGTGTGTGTGTGTGTGTGTGTGTGTGTGAGAGAGAGAGAGATATAATGGCTTCTCTAGCCCCCATGGTCTAAGATCCAGGTATGTTATATTTTACGCCTCTCCCAGGGTTCTCCAGTACCCTGAGAAAGTAGGATGTTTCTAGTCTCTGCCATTAGATCAAGCTTTCAATGTTTTTTTCTTAATGTTAGGGGTACACAGCACCCCATTTCCATCTAATCATTTGACAATCAGATTAGATTTTACAAAAGAATATTTACTTTTAAAGGTATAGCAAGAATAAACCTTCCAACCTTTCCCCCTCACCTACACTTGGGGAAAGCATAATCCCCCTGAGTTCCAAGTTAAAAGCCCCTCCTGGGTTGGTATCCTGGTACCCTGACTTATCAGGACTTTATTACTGGTCTGGCAGCAACACCCAATCTATAATCTGGACTCCAAGGTTACCGTGGCTCAAGCTCCTAGGTTCAGGGACTCCATACCTGCACCTAGAACAGAAAAAGACAAAGAAAAGAGGCCAAAAGCCATAGCCCAATTCTCAAAACCATAGGGCCTAAAGGAGAAAGGTCAGGTGGAACTTACATTGAACCAGCTTAATGCCCATGCTGTTGGTGAATAATGCCCTCATCTCTTTATAACAAGAGAGAGGCAGATGGACAAATGGACAAACAGACACACAGAGAGACAGAAAGAGAAAGGCAGAGACAGATACAAACAGAGAGACTGTCCTAGGTTGGTAGTTTTTAATATACAGCCAGATCCGACTTTGCCGCAAATGGAAAGAGGCTATATTTCTTTGTGGAATGAAGGAGGTCGTCTTCCACAAGTAGGTGCCTGGCATCTCCCACAGGTGTGCCTTCATCTCTGGTGATCTGGGCATGCACAAAGTTCCATTACACACATCTTATCTTTTATTCTTTTTCATTTTTAATGATTTTAAAAAATTCATTCAATCTAAATTTACGAGTTAGATTTCTATTTTCCTCCATTTATCTCAAATATATTCCTCTCTTCCTCTGTAAATACAGTACTTTGTCCCTTCAGTTATTTTAGCTTAATCCACTATTAATTTGAAGCAACCTTGTTCCCACTCCTAGTTCTTTTCCCTTTCCAAATTCCACACCATTTGTTGACCTTTTCCTTAGTTTTGGAGATTTGCTTACCTTATTAGTTCCTTTCAGATAGTTATTTAATTCTTCCTTTCTCTTCCTCATTGAAGCTGTCAGTTAAAATACTGTTTCCTCTCTTCCTCTTCAAACTTTTTGTTGTTCATTAGTTTTTTTTTTTAGTTTTATTTTATGTTCCAATTTCAAAAAGGGATTTCTTTTCCTCATTCTGTTTATTATGTATTTTCTCTCTTTGTGTATGCCTTTTTGTCTCTTGCCTTTTTATACTTTAATTTAGGTCCTTATACTTATTTAGTCCTTATTTAATCTCTGCATTCCTCATGGAATTAAAGACTTATTTTGGGTTCCCTCTGTTAAAGTTTCTAAATAAATAAGAAAGAAGTCAAGGAGATGAATAGAATCTTAGAAAAGTAAGATATGATAGAATTCTTGAGGAATCTGAACAGGGATAGAAGGGAATATATCTTCTTCTCAGCTGAACATGGCACCTTCACAAAAACTGATCAGGTATTACACACCATCAATGAGCTCTGTAAAAAAAGAATACCTAGAACCAGAAGGATTCACAAGTGAATTCTACCAAACACTTAAGGAACAGTTAATCCCGGTACTATAGAAAGTATTTGAAAAAAAAATAAGTAAAGAAGGAGTCTTGCCAATTTTTTTATGATGCAAATATATTTTTTAATATCTAACCAAGAAAACAAAAACAGAGAAAGAAAACTACAGACTAATTTCCTTAGTGAATATTGATCTAAAATTAAAGCAATATATCATGAAGATCATACACTATAAACAGATGGGATTTATATTAGGAATGCAGGCTTGGTTCAATGTTAGGAAAATTATTAGCATAATTAACCATATGAATAACAATAATAAAAATCCTATGATTATATTAATAGATGGAGGAAAAACCTTTGACAAAATATAATACCCATTATTATTAAAGAAAATCTAGAACTCATAAGCATTAATGGGCTGTCTTAAAATTATTAGTAGTATCTATCTAAAACCAAGACTAAGCATTATCTGTAATAGGGAAAAACTTGAAGTCTTCCCAATAAAATCAGGAGTGAAGCATGTCCATTATCCCCATTATTATTCAATATTGTACTAGCTACAGAAGTAAGACAAAAAGAATAAGGGATTAGAATAGGCAATGAGGAAACAAAACTATCAGTCTATGCAGACAATATGATGGCATACTTGAAGAATCCTAGAGAACCAACTAAAAAACTAGTAGAATTATTAATAACTTCAGCCAGCTCGCACGATATAAAGTAAACTCACACAAATCATCAGCATTCCTGTACATTACCAACATAGTCCAACAGGAAGCCATAGAAAAATTTCATTTAAAATAACTATAGACAGTATAAATTACTTGAGAATCCACCTGCTAAGACAAACCCAAGGACTTTATGAATACAATTACAAAACACTTTTCATGTAAATACAGTCAGATTTAAACAATTGGAGAAATACTATTTGTTCCTACCTGGGTAGACTGAGCCAATATGATAACAATAACAATTTTGCCTAAATTTATTTATTCAGTTCCTTACAAATCAAATTACCAAAAATATATTTTATAGAGCTAGAAAAAAAAAGCATAACAAAATTCATCTGGAAGAATAAGTCAAGAATATGAAGGGAATCAATGAGAAAAAAAAAACAAAACCAAAAAACCAACAACCAGGAAACAGGGTAGTCTTAGCCATACCAGATCTTCAATTATATTACAAAATGGTAATCATTAAAACAATCAGGTACTGGCTAAGAAATAGAGTGATAGATCAGAGGAATAGATTACATATACAATACATGAGACAGCTAAGTGGTGTAATAGATATAGCACTGGGCTTAGAATCATGTGTTCAAATCTAGCCTCAGACATACTTAACAGCTGGGTGATTCTTGGCAAGTCACTTAACTCTTCTTGCTTCAGTTCCTCATCTGTAAAATGAGTTGGAGAAGAAAATGGCAAACCATTCCAGTATCATTGCCAAGAAAACCCCAAAATGGGGTCATGGAGAATTGGGCACAACTAAATGACATAGTAACCTCATATTTGATAAATGCAGAGATCCCAGGTTTTGAAACAAGAAATCAGTAGTTGACAAAAATTGCTGGGAAAACTGGAAAGCAGTTTGGCAGAAACTAGGTATAGATTACCATCTCACACCATATACCAAGATGAGATCAAATTTGGCACTTGACTTAGATATAATGGGTGATATCATAAGCATATTATGGGAGCATGGAATATTTTATCTGTCAGATTAATGGATAAGAGAAAAATTTGTGACCAAACAAGAGATAGAGAGCATTATGGGATATAAAATGGATGATTTTGATTACATCAAATTAAAAATGTTTTCCACAAACAAAACCAATGCAGCTATGATTAAAAAAGAAATAGGAAATGGGAGGGGTGGATTTACAGCAAGTTCTCCATTAAAGGCCTCATTTCTCATATATGTAGGGAACTGAGACAAATCTATTTTAAAAAAAGCCATTCCCAGTCAATAAATGGTCAAAGGATATGATCATGAAAGTTGTCTAAAGGAGAAATCAAGGCTATCAATAGTCACGTGAAAATTGCTGTAAATCAGTACTTATTAAAGTAAAGCAAATTAAAAAAAAAATCTAAAATACCACCTCATACCTTTCAAATTGTCTAACATGACAGAAAAGAAAACAAATGCTGGAGGGGAAGTGAAAAAAATATCGGGACACTAGTGTGCTATTGGTGGAGTTTTGAACTAATCCAATCTTTCAGGAGAACAATTTGAAACTAGGCCCAAAGGGCTTTAAAATTGTGCATACTCTTTTACCCAGCAATACCTATAATAGGTCTGCATCTCAAAGAGATCAAAGAAAAAGGGAAAGGACCTATTTGTACTAAAATAATTTGACAGTTTTTTGTTGTGATAAAGAATTGCTGGTCAAGGGAATGTCCTTCATTTGGGGAATGATTGAACAAGTTGTGGTATATGATTGTAGTATATGATGGAATATTATTGTAATATAAAAATGACCAGCACTATAGTTTCAGAGAAACCTGGGACAACTTATGAACTCCTACAAAGTAAAATGAAAAGAACCAGGAGAATATTGTACACAATAAAAGGAAAATTTTAAGGATGATCAACTCTGAAAGATTTAGCTATTCTGATCATGACAGTGATCCAAGACAGCTCCAAAGGACTCATGATGAAAAATGCCATCTACCTCTAGAGAGAGAGAGAACTAAGGAACTCTGAATGAATATTGAAGCATATATTAAATTTTTTTTGTTTTATTTTGTTTGCATTTTCTTTTGCAACATGGCTAATATAAAAATATATTTGCCATGATTGCACACGTAGAATTCTATATCAAAGTGCTTGCCTTTCCAGAGATGAGGGAATGATGGAAGAGGAGAAAATTTGGAACTCAAAATTTTAAAAAATGATTATTAATTTTTTTTGTTCTAATTGGGAAATATTTTTTGAAATAAAAATAATTAAAAGTATAAATGAACAGTTTCTATGTTACTGTATTGTAGATTTTGCCTCACAGTCCCATTTTTATTCTGTGCCTCAGTCTTAGAGGAACTACTTCCTTTAGGTGACAGAGAGGCTATTGCTCATGATAGATATTTGCCAGTATCCCTGATTATGAAGTTCATTATTAACTTTTGCCCTCCTCATGGTCATCCCCCTGCCCCAGTTGCCATAAAAATCTCCTCTCTGAGTGTCTGTGCTCTCACAATATTCTTGATGGGGGTGTCACAGAATATTCGAATCTCCTTGTCTTGAGGTAATCTCTCTAAGCAAGAAATAATGGCATATTATACCAATTTTATCCCTCCCTCCTCCAATTATAGAATAATCTCTGTTCCTTCACATGAGCATTTGTCAATAAAACCACCTCTCATTCCTTTTCCCCACCTAGTTTAAATCCTCTTTGCCTATTTGCCTATTTGTTTGTATACTTTTTTCTTCCCAAGACACTACACAAGCTATTTTCCTTTCATTATTAACCTTTGATTTAAAAAGCATAAATCTCACATTCTATTCTATTTTCATGCTCCTTTCTCCCTTTTTATGTACCCTCACCTTCTGGAATTTAGTTTCACAAAACATTGATCCACCTGTAGGCAAGGTGTTGTGAGGTTTAGTTCACAATATTTCAGGCTTTTTTCTACATGAACACTTTTTTTGTCTTTGTTTTCTTGTTTTTTGCTTCCACTCTTGTCACCTCATGCATTTTTTGGAAAAAAAATTCTTAATGGTCTCTTGTTATTTCATTGTCTTTCTCAATGACTTGTTTCCCTTATTTATATTTATAAATCTAGGGTATTTATAAAGTAAATAATTTGCTGAAGTCTAATTTTCTCATTAGAAATACTTCAAATGTTAAGAGGTTATCCATGTTTTTTTCATAAATGGCTAGGCTCAGATTTTCAGGGTGTGTAGCAGTGTTTTGCATCTTGGGCTCCTTTGCTCTTTGCACTATTTCATTCATTCCCTCTTACAATTTCTGGTCGGTGCAGACCAATCTTGTGTTATTTGTATTTCCTTTCTTTTATATTTGAAGATAATTCTGACTTGTGGATTTTGCTATTTGTTATTGAAATTTTAAAATTTAATCATTATATGTATTAGAATTGCCAGCATGTTTTTTTTTTTCTGGAAGCATTCAGTATATTCTTTTCAACTGATAGCTTGTTTTCTGCATTCAGAAATACTGGGCAGTTTTCTCGATTATTTCTCACGTTATAGTGTTCATGTGGTTGTTTTTGTTTGTTTGTAACTTTTCATGTTCTTCTGTTGTTTACTTTCTGACTTCTTCCCTTTTCATTGATGTTTCCCTAGGAGCTGGACCTCAAAGCTGTCTCAGCCTTTTTCCTAAACTGAGCAACTAATGTTTCATTGACCTTAGTTTTTGCCCCAAGGAACTTCTGAGGGATAGAACTGACCCCCACTGGACGTTGGGCAGGCTTGGTGGATCCATGCACACTCTGATGTCATACTCTAATTCCCTCTGTTCCTCAGTTCTCTAGTGGAGTACTCCTGAAGCAAAGAATGCTACAGTCCCAGTCAATGACTTCTTTTTTCTCTGGCACTCTTGGGTGTGAGAGTAGAGTTGGGTTCTTCTGCAAACCAATGGGTTGGCTGGTGTAGCAGTGCCAGAGCATGTTAGGAATTGGAGAAGAAAAGTTAAGAGAGTTAGGGGCTAGGAACTACTCTTCTCTATTGTTAGTTCATTAAGTTTTTACCTAGCCAAGGTAAACTACTATGTACCAAACCTTTGCTAATAAGTATTAGAGATACAAAGAAAGGCAAGAAACGGTTCCTGCTCTTAAAACCCTGCCAAAAACTATGTACAAATAATGTATATATACAGAATACATTGGGAATAATCCACAAAAGGAAGGCCCTAGCCTTAAACTGCAGAGGGGGGAAGGGGAGGGTGATAGGAAAGATGCACTATTGATCAAGAATGAGGTACATTTAATGAGGGCCAGAAAATAAATATTTGCTGGAAGTTTTGCAAATCTAATCAAGAGGGCTTTAAACTGCATAGGGAACCAGAAGATGAAATTCTCATTATCTGCCAAGCTCAATACTACAAGTCACAGTCCATTACAGTTATTTGGGATGCTAGGAAATTTTCATAGAAAACAAAATGAGGCAGTTATGTTAAAAATATAGTAGATCTTTATTAACAGGATATTTTAAATCACACATAGGTAATGTTTGAGGTCCAAAATATAACAACAGTGGCCATGCAGATGGGAAGGGAGAGGATCAAGTGACAAATGATCAGGCTTAAAGATAAATTCTGATATTAGTTACTAGAAGGACAATGATCCAGCTGTATCTCGGTCAATGAAGGGGCATCATTGGGCTTCAAATGTCATAAACTTGTCACAATACATGAGAAGAAAAGGAATTGATACTGTGAAAGATAAATCTCTGGATTTCTACTCAGGGTGCCCCAATAATCTATCACTTCTTCTAATTAAGTATGGGAACACTTGAGTTCCATCCTGGACCACCATCTTGTTGTAGTGAAGGGGCCTGCATAACTCAATGAAACTATAAGCTACGCTGTGCAGGGTTACTAAAGATGCACAGATCATAGTGGAGAGTTCTGACAAAAGGTGATCCACTGGAGAAGGAAATGGCAGACTACTCCAGTGTCTTTGCTAAGAAAATCCCATGGACAGTATTAAAATGATAAAATATATGACACTGGAAGATAAGCCCCTGAGGTCTAAAGATATCCAATTTGCTACTGGGAAGGTGTGGAGGACAGCCACAAGTAGCTCCAGAAAGAATCAAGTGGCTCAGCAAAACCCTAAAGGAAGCTCACCTTTGGTTGTGTCCGATGATGAAAAGAAAGTCTGGGCAATACTGAGTAGAATCCCCTATACATAGAGTAGCATAGAAAAGAGGTAAAGGGTGAGGTTTTATAGAGAAGGACAGGATTTTGTTTAGGCACTTTTGATTGGTTTCCTGCCTCTGGTGTCACAAGGAGAAAAAGCCCAGATAATGGCTAAAAGATCCAAAAGAGTACTATGTATGTTTAAGAATTTCTACTTCAGAAGATAAGAAGCATCAGTTAGAACTTAAACAAGGAACAACTGATGGGTTTAAGATTGGAAAGGGAGTGTGACAAATCTGTATATTGTCATCTTATTTATATAAGTTGTATGCAGAGGACATCATGCTAAATGCGAGGCTGGATGAATCAAAAGCCAGAATTAATGATTCCAAGAGAAATATCAACAATCTCAGATATGCAATCAATAGCATTCTGATGGCAGAAAGTGAAGAAGAATTAAGAAGCCTCTTAATGAAGGTGAAAGAGGAGAGTGTAAAAGCTGGCATGAAGCTTAATATTAAAAAAAAAAACTAAGATCTTGGCCACTGGTCCTATCACTTCCTGGCAAACAGAGGAAAAGAATATGGAACCAGTGTCAGATGGTATTTTGGGGCCAAAAGATCGCTGCAGATGCTGACCGCATCCACAAAATTAAAAGATTGTTAACTCCTTGGAAGGAAAGCTATGGCAAAAATGGACAACATACTAAAAAAGCAGAGACATTACCTTGCTGACAAAGGTTCAGATAATCAAAGCTATAGTTTTTCCAGTAGCAATGTATGGCTGTGAGCGTTGGACTGTAAGGAAAGCTGAGTGCCATAGACTTGATTTTTTTTTTGAAATATGATGCTAGAGAAGACTTTTGAGATCTCTTAGACAACAAGAAGGTCAAATCAGTCAGTACTTAAAGAAATTAATTCAGCCTATTCATTAGAAGATCAAATACTGAAGCTGACACTACCTTTAGTCACAAAATAAGAAGATAGGACTCACTGGAAAAGACCTTGCTGTTGGAAAAGATTGGAGGCAAAAAAAGGGGGATGGCAGAAGGCAAGATGGATAGAAAGTGTCATGGAAGCAACAAACATGAATTTGGACAGACTTTGGGAGATAGTGGAGGATAGAAGGACCTGGCATGCTATGGTCTATGGGAGTCACAAAGAGTCAGATACAACTGAACGACTGAATAGCTGCAGCAACACAATAAAAGATTCTGACATTTAAAATTCCAGAAATGGTAGTTTATAGAAGTGAGTCAACAGTGAGAGGGGTGCTGTTTAGAGAAGAAATGTCCTTATCCAATGAGCCTTATGGATCTCAAAGATATCTCCAAAAGATAGGCTTTTCACAGTTTGAAAGTATGGTCAAAAGGCTGTTAAAATGTGAATACTCTTTGACCCAAAAGTACCATTAGTAGGGTTATAACCCAAGTATATCAAAGAAAAAGGAATAAGATCCATATGTACACATGTGTTTATAGCAGCTCCTTTTGAAGTATCAAAGAATTGGAGAATGAGGTGGGTTTCCATCAATCAAGAAATGGCTGAACAAATTGTGGTAAATGAATGTGGTGGGATATTAATGTGCTATCAGAAATGATGAAGGGAAAAAACTGGAAAACGTGTACGAACTGACGCAAAGTGAAGTGAGCAGAACCAGGAGAACAGTCTACACAGTGATAGCAATATTGTACAGACAACTAACTCTGAAAGCCTTAGTAACTAATCAACACAATGACCCATCACAATTCCAAAGGACTCATAATGAAACATGATTTCTGTCTCCAGAGGTCTCAGACCATAGACTGAGTTTGTTAATATGTTTTTTAATTTATTTGGTTAAATATTTAATAATTATGTGTAAAAATTTTAAATATTTATTTTTAACATTTTGAGTTCCAAATCTTCTCCCTGTTTACTGTTCCTTCCCCACCCCTTGAGAAAGAAAGCAATATGGTATTGATTATACATATGAAGTCATGTAAAACATATTCTCATATTAGCCCAGAGCATATATTGAAGCATTTTTTCCTCTTTCTCTTGCCCTTTAAAAAAACATAGCTAATGTGAAAGTTTGATTTAAATGACTATACATATTTAAAAAAAGGTTTTATTTTCCTTTGCTTTTTCATTAAGTGGGGTAGAGGATAGGGGGAGAAATTGAAAATGGGACTTTGAACAAAAGAATAAAATATCTCTCTGTTTTAAAAATAAATAAAAAAATTAAAATGACAAAGTTTTTAAATTATCACAGTGGAAAGTAGCATGTTCAACAAATGAAGAAAAATATTAGTAGAGGGAGCTACTAAATCAAAGAACACAGTAACAAACCAGAGAGTCTTAAATAAAATTAAAAATGTTTATTTGCACATGTACAAAGTATCTTTAATAAACAAGCTGAACTAGAGAGCCTAATGGAAGGAAATACATTTGATTGGGATTACTAAGACTTTATGAGCTAAAACCCATGGCTAGAATATGTCTATGAATAAATATACTTTCTTTTTTTTTTCTTTCAAAGCCTACAGAATAAATAAAAGGGAGCACAAAATAGATTAAAAATATAATCATAAATGAAATTGCATCAACCAAATTTGGGGGTAAGCAGAGTAGAGAATTTGGTTGAAAATCAGTGGATAAAGGAACAGAAGCAATACGATCGTGTACAGTACCACATTATAAGTCAATTGGCCAGAAGAAGGGAGTCACATTATTTTTCTCCTTAGCCAAATAAACTAATTCAATTCTTTCTGAAATTATTTCAAATTTTGGGGTTCATTCTCATGACTAATAAGTTATACCCACCATTCCTCGTATCCAATCAGCTGTCTGTCCTTATAGAACCTAACATTTCTTGTATCTGTTCTCCTTAATTACATATCAACCACTCTGTTTCATATGCTTGTCACCTCTCACCTGGAAAATTCCAATAGCTTCCAAATAAGTCTCCTGCATCCACACTCTTCTCCCTCCAGTCCTTCATCTAAGTAGCTGTCAAACTGATACTCCTAAAGCCAAGCTTTTGTTTAATATATCACTCTCCTGTTTAAGAACTTCCATAGTTTCCCTGTTGCTTGTAGGGTATAACACAGACTGACACCCAAATCCTTTTACAAGATGGCTTCAACCTATCTTTGCAGGCTAATTGTGCAACATCCTTCTTCACACACTAAAGTGACTTGTTTGCTGCTCCTGGTACATGAAAATCCGTGCCCTGTAAATGGAATGCTTTTCTTCCTTACATTGTCAAGGCAACTGAGGGTGCAGAGGATAAAGTTCTGGGCTTGGAGTCAGGAAAGTCTGATTTCAAATCCTGCCTCAGACACTTACTAAATGTCTGACCTCAAGTCAGTTAACAGCACTTACCATGTAGGGTTGTCGTGAGGATAATATAAACAGTATTTGTAAAAATCACTTAGCCTCACAGTGCCTGGCACATATCATAGTAGGCACTATATAAGGACCTCTAAGCTTAAATGCCTCAGTTTACTTATCTAAAAAATAAAAGGAAAGATTATTGATGTCCTCTTAATTCCTTTCTGTATTTGATATTCTTTTGTCTTGAAGTGTAAAAGAAAAAAGCCAGTTAGATTTAAGCCTTACAAAGGAGACTATGAAGTAACATATAAAATAATAAAAATGAGGATATACATTCATACTTTCACTTGGATTTTCAATTAAATCTAATTAGAGTCAATAATTTCAGCTAATTGTATTTTCTATCTGAATAGCTATTATGCCCGGTGTTTTAAAAAGTTAATAATGGAATTCCAATAATACTTAGAGATTGTGTTTGAATCTCTAATGGACATTTTAATTTTTGCTTTGCAACTTCCTACCTAGAGCTCCCTAACTATTAAAAAGTTCAAATACTTTGATACTTAGGGATAGGGCTTTTTTTTTTTCTATTTTCACTGGGTTCCATATTCCTGTTCATTTTTCCTAGTGGTAAGCTGCCTTGGAGAGAGACTCTCTGTTTACAACTAATACTTTTTGTTTATTTGTTTCTTCTCAGGTCAGGTAAACTTGAAATGTAGCCACAGGCACATATCATAAGAGGAACTCCAAGCTATAGAACAGTTAAAAAAAAAAAAACTCGAAAGCAGTTCATTTAGGGGTACAAGTTTTGTTTCTGAATCAGACAAAATTAAAAGTCACTCCCCTGAAACTACTTTTCTTTAGGCATTTATTAAATGACAGTGTTCAAGTAGCTGCTTTTGACCATTAATTTCTGAACGTGGTATTGTGTGATCTAAAGGAAATAACTGGAAGTGTTTTAGGAAAAGAGAAAACAACAGCAAATGGAGGTATGGTAGGTAGCCACTAATTAATAATGAGGAGACACAAATAACTATAAATATTTTGGCTTTCTAGTTTAAATGTGCTTAGAGAGGTAGCTATTAGCCTGTTCCTGAGATGGTAAATTCCTCAGTACAATGCGGTCCCATAGGCAGCACCACAGAGAGAGGAAACAAAGCACCCCAGGCAACCCCACCCTCAACCATTCTCTTCTCCAACAACACCCCTTGTTCACAAAGCCCCATTCAATTATTCTCTTTGTTTGCAATGTTTACTTTTTCTTATTCAAGTCTCTCACTCCCATCCTCTGAGCAACCAGCTAGTAGGAGCCTAAACCCGGGGTCTATCCACGTTTGTAACATGGGCCAACCTCCACAAACACTTTCTCTCTCTCTCTCTCTCTCTCTCTCTCTCTCTCTCTCTCTCTCTCTCTCTCTCTCTCTCTCTCCCTCTCTTTCTTTCTCCACCCTGAGGATTCAGTTATTTCAATACTTTTTTCAGGGTTTTGTCAGAATTTTCCCTTAGTCACGTGTTACCAATGTCCCAGTCAAAGTAGTAATTCTGCGGTTTAATATTCAAAGTGAGGAAAAGAATGGATTTAGAACATATTTCATGTTTTAAACTCTTTTTTTCCCTCAGGAGACTAATTAAGGAAGTAGTGAGATTGGGTGATATTCCCCATCATCGAAGTTGTGTAAACATGGTAGAATCAAGTACTTACTCTATTTTGTTATGAGATTTTTTTCTCTCGTGATTTTAGGAAACTTTTTTTTTCCTAAATAAGTAATTTTCCTTCTTACATATGAGGTAACTTAGTATTTTTGTGACATTTCACCATTTACTGTGATAAAGTTTGATTTCAACTACCCCAGCAGAGAAATTGATGTCTGTAGGTGATGCTGTAAGTCAATTCTCAATCTAAAAAAAAAAAAAAAGAAAAGGAAGAAACAAGACGAACAAAATGAGAATTGTTTAGCATACTTATAGAGAAATACCGGCAAGTAATTGTAAGAAATTAAAAAAAAACGTGAGTGGTTCGTTGTGAAAATGGCAGTTGTCTCTCATATTACCTTATCAAGTTTGGAATGATCAATTGTTCAGAAGGTTTTTGGAGTGATCATTCTTTAAGATGGAATGAGCTATGTGCGTGATAAATTTTTGACTCAAAAAATATCTTTTTAAATGTTAGCTTAGAATGATAGGAAATCCAGACGCTAATGATAAAATTATTAAATGAACTTTTTTCCCTATGTAAATTAGAATAATTAATTGTAAATATCAGGATTTCCCATAAGCATTATAAGTTTACTAATTTACACAATTTTGTAATTTTAGATGGCTAAGAAACACTTAAATAGCAAGGCATTTTAACATAGAGGACTATGAAGACAGGTAAAAAGTATTATTTCAAGTACTATAATATAAACAATAAAAGTTCATTAACGCACATGGAAAAATGCACAACTGACTTGATAGGCTATATTGTAATATTAAGTCCATGACAATGCAAAACTTGCTTTTATGCAGTAAAGAAATGAGATAACTTTGTTTCATGATCAGGAAGTTTCTCTGTTTCCAGGATATTACTACTTACATTTCTAGAAAATGATAAAATAGAGTAATGATAAGTAAAAATAAATAATAAAAGAATAAAATAATCTATTATTTTATTTTTTTATCAGTAAGTAGATGTCTTCATAAATCCATGGAAAAAAGTTCATCCATATTCTTTAATTGTATGCCATTATTCTTTTTTCAGGAAAGAGGGGCAAATGGGTTAATATTTACCCAAATCAGATACTTTCACTGAGGAACATCTGTATTCAAGCCCTTATTCACCTTAAAAGCAGTAATAAATTTAGTCATTGGTAAATGAAAGGTTTCACAGATGACTTAATTTGCTGTGGGAACCTGAGTTTCCTCTAATGTGTACCCTCTGTATTTTGCTGCGTGTGACCTTCAGCACTACCCACCTGCTGGAAGCCATGTTTGATTCTCTGACCAGGGAGATGCCTGCTTGACAGCAGAATGGTATCATAGGACAGAGTGATGGAATTTTTCTTTCTCTGTCATCATTAAGGGGGTTCCCCCTATGGTGAAGGGAATGAAAAGTACGATTTAATGTTCTCTGGAGAGTGGCAGGGGGAAAAAAAAGGCTCAAAGCTTCACATGCTGCTTTCTGAGTGGGCCATTCCAGTGCTTGTGGCGAATGGGATGTCCCTGTGGAATTTACCATAGACTGGTCTGAAAAGAAAAGGATTAAGACCCTTTTAAGGATGGAAATGTAACAAAGGGAGCACTTTTATGATGTAGCAGCATAAAATAAGGGGCTCTATTGTGCAACTGATTGCTAAAGATCTTTGAATTGAGCAGCCTGCATTGGTCGGGCCTGTTCCCTGAGGGTTTAGAGGCTTGTACAAAATGATGTGTCTACACTAGAATCAGAGTACTGCTCTCATTTAGGGGCAAATAAGAGATTATTGTATTGGTTTGTTTCTACATCATTTTTTTCCACACCTACCGAAAAGTGGCCTGTAGGGAGATTATACTCTAGTGAAAGTTGCTGCTAATTAAAACAAGTAATTAGTGTTCCTCCAGGCTTTGCGGTTTCACTCACTTTTGCCCGCCAGACAACATTAGTTTAAAAGCAATCCAATTTCTAGCAATAACAGACTGTAAAAAAGTCATTTAACAAGTATATAAGTGTAAGGTTACAGTTCAGCCTTTGATTTATGTCTTCTGGGCTATTTAGAAATGCTCTCACAAAGTTGGGGGGGGGGGTGATTTGACTAGTATTTTTCCTCCTTTGCATTAATTTAAAAAAAATAATTAAAAAAAAACCTCAATGCATTTACAGACATGAGATATTCAAACTGGGGGAGTGAAATTTCACAAACTGCATTAGGAAAGCAGAATTGGATTTAATGCTGTTTTCTCATAGAAGCCTCACTTAGCATTTTGTAAACAGATCATTTCATTAAGTCCTTTTGTTTCTTCTTCAGCCTTTGCTGAAACAGGGACTTTTTATTGACTGGCTCTCATTGAAATGGATAGGAGCAGTGGAGTTTAACACAATGCATTATTACCTTTTTTTTCTTAGAAGCCCAAAATGACTAACGTGGCTTAAGTCCGAAGTTCTGGAGGGAACATTTGGTGAAGCTTAGAAGCATCTTAAGGAAAGTTAAGAGATTTCATTATTAAGTAAGATTACAGAAATTAATATTTTAAAAAATATATAACATTGAAACTTCATGCATGCCCTGTGGAAAAAGGGTTAGAGCTGTTGGGTTTTTTGAAAGCTTCTATGCAGCCATGATTGTTGCCTGCTGTTCATAAAGTAATGAATGTCAGAAGTTAATAGGAGGAAGACATAGGTATTTGCTTTTGTATACAGTACTGATAGCACAGCTCAAAAAAATCCCACACACACTTTTGTTTCCAGAAACGTACATATCCAAGTTAAAGTAATTTATACCCTTCAGATTTTTGAGCTTACTATTGTATCTAAAAACCTTTTTTTTTTTTTAACTACACAAAACTTTCCCTTTGTTTCTGAATCATGGGTGTTGCTTTTAAGGTGGTTTTTAAAAACTTTTTTTTTCGTGGAATTTATAATGATGAACCAGACCTTAACAGCAATAAAATCATAAATCAGAAAATATTATGAAGCACCTATTATAAGCCAGATACCGTGCTAAATGTTGAAGATACAAAGATGGAATGGAGACAATCCCTTGACAATTTAGGGGAAAAAATAAAATTGATAGAACAATGTTGTATTGCCATCACATTGGAGTGTTTGTAGCATGGAGTTTTCTTTCTATTAAGGTAGCTTATTTTCAGGAATGTATAGCATAGGGACATTATGGGATAAGGAAGGTCATATTAGACAGAGAGCTGACTTCAGAGCCAGGAAGACCTGAGTTCAAATCCTCCCTCAGAAACTCCCAGGCAAATCAAAATGAGGTTTTGAGTTCCTTGGCCCCATAGGTGCTTTTCAGCCAGAAGTCTATCATCCTGTGACTGTATCTGTGCAGCCAGGTAGCCCAGTGGATAGAGCATTAGGCCTGGAATTAGGAATACCCCCAGTTGAAATCCTCATATACTTACTGGGCAAGGAAGTTACTTAATCTCTTTCTGCCCTACTTTCTTCAACTGTAAAATAGGGATAATATTAGCACCTACCTCCCAGGGTTGTTGTGAGGATCCAAGGCAATCATATTGATAAAGTGCTTAGCACAGCGCTTGGCACACAGTAGGCACTTAATACATACTTGTTTTCTTTTTTCCTTTCATTGATAGAGAAAAATCCCTTTTCCATTGCAGACTGGCATTTTCTCTGTAATAGCCTAAGAGAGTTGCCTGTAACATCTAGAGGTTAAAGGACTGACCCAGGATCACATAGCCAGGGACAGAATTTATACCTGCTGTCTTCCTTGTTGTAAAGTCACTTCTCAATCTACTTGGGCATGGTGCCTCTCAGGAAGATTTCACTGGGGGCTAGGGGGCTCGGGGTGAAGGAGGCGGGGAGAGAGGAGGAGGGGAGCAAAAAAACATAAAATTGAACTTGAAGTTGGAAGGGACCTAAAAGATCACAAAATTGGAAGTATTTAGAGATGAAAATAAATTTATTGTTCATTTAGTCTCCCTCTCTCATTTCACAGAGAAATCAGGATACAGAGAGGGGATGTTATTTGCCCCAAATCACATCATGGCTGAATTGATATTAATTCCAAATCTGGCATTTCATGCTTTAAAGAATGGATTTATTTACTTGTATGCAAACACAAAGAATCTCTAATTCATGATTTTAAGGGCAAATGCACACACAATTGTATATGTGTGGATAAAATGTAATGTGACACATTTTGATGTGTGACTTATGGAAACAGTATCATTACAGTGAGTCCATATTCCAAGTGAAGAATAAAAGCATTCTAATTTTTTTTCTATATGGAGAGAAGAAATTATGCATGAGAAACAATATGACTCAGTTGACTATATTTGGAAAACATTACGTCATTAAGAGATATGTTTATAATTATGAGTAGCAAAATTATACTAAGAAGTACCTTCTTAGTGTAATGTACTAATGATTATTGTCTTTAATATGATCATTTCATGGATCATTTTCCAATAAAGAAAACTTCTTTAAAAATGGTATGTTGCATGGAGAACCTTAACTGAGACTTAGGGCGAATGCTCAGGAAGCTTCTTGACACTTGGAACTGGTCATGACAAGTATTTTGATGGACTTTCTCATTCTGAAAAGGCTTCTTTTGAAATAAGTATTTGATAGTGCTTTTATATGTTTCAAATCAAATTTAGAAAGCATATCTTTAGTCCCCCTTTGATCTACGAATGTGCCTTTTACTTCAGTGTTGATAGACTACGGAATGTGACTGGAGCAGAACAGGCCATGGGGCACCAGAGGGCAGAATCAGCTATGACTTGCAGGGAGAAACTAAACTCTTTATAGATTGTTACAGAACCATAAGGGACAGCATAATAGCTCTCATTTAATGTATTAAGCCATATTTGCACAACAATTCCATTATAATACACAAGACGACCTTTAGAAGTAATTTAAAAGCAGCAAATGTATAAATACTGAGACCCAAAAAAACGAGAACAATTTTCTTATATGATCTCTTTTCAAAGACCAGATGTCTTTCATAAATGATTTTAATGGTCATTTGATTCTATTCTGAAGGCAATTTGACCTCAAGATTCACCCGTATCCTAAATGCATGTTCCAAATACAATTGTGTTCATTTCAAGTTGGCTATTTAAAACAAAACAAATAAAAAAAACCTACTTATATAACTTGTTCAGTTGTTTGAAGGGCTTCTCCTTGAAAGTAGGCTATTCTCTGAAACCTAAATTTGCCTCTTACTGAAACGGATTTCTCTAACAATTTTGTATAATTTTAAATTATTGGTAGGTCAAGATGAACTGTTTAAACGTAGGGAACAAAATGTCAAACTTTTAAAAAATTTAATTATTTTGACCTTCTGTAAATAGCAGTTGATCAACATCTTTTAAATGTTTCTTCTAATGTAGTCCAAAGATTTTGTTCTGGAACAGAGATTAGACAAAAAAGACAACCACAGAGGTCATAACATCCATGGAGGGATAATGAAGGACAGTTTTAAATATTATTTTATATAAACGTACTTATTTTTAATGCCAGAAAATTCCATTTTGGGGGGCATATAGGTCTTCCTTCCTTCCTTCCTTCCTTCCTTCCTTCTTTCCTTCCTTCCTTCTTCTTTCTTCTTTTCTCTGCCTTTCATCTTCTCTTTTTATCTTTTTCTGCTTGAATGGCATATAGAAAGTAAACGTTCATTGACTTCTTTTTCAGTAAGTTATAAATTTATTACAGTGAAGGAAAGAATTCTTCAGTGGATAGTGCCATACTGGGAAGGGGCAGATATTTAAAGTTCTGTCTTCATTAAACACATGCTCTACTTGGGCTCTACTAGTGACAGTTTTCAAAGTAAAGGCGTAAGGGATTACGAGACTTACTGTCCAATGATACTTGAGCAAGACCAAAATGAACTATCAGTCTGAATGAGGGAGATCCTCGTCAGACAGCCAAAAACTTTGTTAGCAATAACTGGCTAAATGAAACTTCTATGTGGAAAACCAAATTAATGAAAATTTTTAAAAATATACAATAAATTTTTATCATTTTAATAATACCTGATGTGAATAACTAAGCCAATTTCTTGAAAAAAATATAAATGAAATAAAATTAAAATAATAACTACTAAAAACCCTAACTAGGCCCAATGAAATCAAGTTATTAAGCCTTCTATATTCCATAAATCCTACTAAAATAACTAAAATCTTGAAGTTTTGAAAAATATTACTTTGTGATAGAAATAGTCATACCTTGAATTTAAACAACCAGATGAGCACAGAATACAGAAGTATACCATATAAGATTGAAAGCATCAATGTCATTTCTCAATAAAATTTCCAAACATGATAACTAAATAATGATGTAAAGTAGAACAACCCCATTTACCTGTCTATGTAAAGCATTATAACATTGTTCCTATACAACTCGCTGTTCTCTAAAGTGATTTTGGATAGCACAATATTTTTTGTTGAACCAAACAGTAGTACTAGGCAGAATGTGCCTATATGTCAATCTCTCCCCCATGGAGGTAGCCTAAGGCAGGATAAGTTCTCATGTAACTTAAATTTTCAGTACTGTGTTGGTATGTTAAAGCATAGTTTGCTTGCTATTTTATCACAGATTCTCATTTTATCCTTTTAATGTGTTATTTTAAATAATTTGCCATATTCTTAAGTGTGATTTTTATGACATCTTTGGGGTTGAAGTGTTTTGTATGTTAATACCACTCTTAGTTGTATGATATGAGTCACAGTTTACAGAAAAACCATGTCATGCATACTCTGTTTAGTAAGATACTCATTCAGTAAGGTAAAGTCCATTGTTGAAGACTGAAGGCCAGAAATAAATCTTGATAGTTTTGTCGCAGATTGCCTGGTAATTAAAAATAGCATGCTGCCTGAAAAAAAATGGTGAAGTATGCCATGAGAAACTGAAACATTGAAAAATCACAAGCCCAGACATATCTAGGGCTTCTTGGCATATAGGGGATTTTGACTTATTTCAATAATACTACCCATGAAGCATATTTGTTATGTAATATATTTGTTTTATGTCTATCATAGGTTCCAGGACATGCAAGTAAACTTGGAAATCACCCATTCCTCCCTATCATCAAAATAGACATTTTTAAACACTATCTTAGACAATTGGCTTTACAAACTCTGTTGAAACACTTTCAATTATTTTGGAATTCAATATCTCACAAGACTGAACATTCCATTTTAAAAGCTCTGATTATTTGAAAGCTAAGCCAAAAATAGTCTTTCTATAATTTCTACCCATTGGCTTTTATTCTGCCTTCTAGAGTTGAACAGAAAAAAATCCAATCCCACTTCTTCATGAAAATCATAGACCTCAGAACCTCAGGAACTATCTCATTCAACCCATTCTTTAAGAGTAATTAACCCACCTGATTATATTATACTTTCCCACATATTTAAGTTTGTTTGGCTACTTTTAATCAAGGTGAACAACCTGCTTATTTTCCTTCATTCTTTCCTCATGTCTCATGGTCTCCTCTCACCATCTCAATCAGGTTCTTGTGCATATATTCTGCTTTTATAGACCTATACCTCTCTTAAAATGTGACATCCCCCAAATGGACAAAAAAGCCCAAATGTGATCTAATCAGTGTGGTGTACAGTCTATCCAGTTCAATTAAATTCAAATAGCATTTATTGTCTATCCCATCTATATTTCTGGATCAAATGCCTCTAATATTCTGCAGTAAGAGAGAAAGTGTTTCAAATGTGAGAAGTGATCATCCTGCTGTCATTTCCCCCCTCTCACCCCTACCCTGCCCCCTCTTGACCACAACTGGGATATTGTGTTCAATTCTGAGTACCACTTTTGAGAAGCATGTGAATAATGGAAAGAATGCTCAGAGAAGAACAGCCAGGATGGTGAGAAATTACAGAATGTTCAGTATTGAGATAGGTTGAAGGAACTAGGGATGTTTACCCTGGACAAAACAATGCTTTAGCATGGACATGATAGCTATCTTGAAGTATTTGAAAATTTCTCATAAAGAGAATGGATTATACTTATTCTGCTTAGGCTGTGGAGGTAGAAATAGGAGCAAAAGATGTCAATTTCAGAGGTATAGACCTGGATGGAATGATAAGGGAAAGACTAAACTCAGGGAAACCAATTAGGAGCTTGCATAGCATTAGTGCTGGTGAGATGAACGTGGGTCTTAAACTAGGGTCATTGTGGTATAAGTGGAGAGAAGGGGACAGATGCAAGAGATGTTGTGGAAGTAGTATTGATGAAACTTGGTGGCTCTTGGCTGTGGTTTGGAAGTGAAGATGAAGATCTGATGATAACTGGTTGTTATGCTGTAGAAAGTAAATCATTGAAGACTAAAAATAATTAGTATATGGCTATGAGGGACCAGTTTTAATTGGATAACGTAAATTTGTAATGAATCGTGTCAGCACAGTTGTGAGACTTCTTCCAGCAGGTATGTGAGAGGTAAATGAATAGGGTACCACAAGAAAGCAGATGGCAGAGGTAATTCAGGACGAGGGTTTGAAAAGTGATGAGCAGTAATCAGGACAAAGGGTCAAGTAGGCAAAGGGAAGTGTAACACCAAACTCATTTAAGGTCAAAACTTTGAAGAGAGGTAACTTAAGTCAGAGCAGGGGTAATGTTCTGGGAAAGAAGGTGGGAATGACTGGAGAGCCCTGTGAAAAGGGATAATGGTTTAAAGAGGATTGAGGTACAATTACAAATAGAAGGACAGGAGATTATGGTCAGAGGAATTTCAGTTATAGATAATAGAGGTGAGATGCTTGTAGATCATGTTGAGACCAAGGATATGACCCTCTCTGCATACCAAGGATATGACCCTTTCTGCATGTGGCTGAGTGAAAATACAGATGATGGGTGTTTAAAAGATCAGTGAATGGAAAGCAAGAGATTTGAGGGAACAAAAATGAAGTTTCTAAGTATAAAGGCAGGGGTTGGAGTGAAGAGGCAGACTCTAAATCAGGTATTAGACTTCTTTAAAAAATGAGAGTAAGTGCCACCAGAATCTGGATAGAGTCATATAGCTGGATGGTGAGAAACTTTGAAGAGAACTCACAGAGAAAATGTGGTAGACATTCTTCCTTTCTGGTGACTTGGTTGTTTGTAAAGGGAGAGATGGGAAAAAGCGCACCCACTGCTGGAGAGGTTATCTAGGAATGCAGTGACTTCTCAAGGGAACCAGATTTTTTGTTTTTGTTTTTAATTTTCTTTTTATTCATTCGTTTGTTCATTCATTTATTTCAAAAAGATGGGAAGAGCATGTGAGGAAGTAGTCTATTATGAAAGGCAGTTTATTAGTAGAATGGAGCTGCCCAGAACATAGCAGGGGCTAAGGATTGAGTGGAATTAGAACACGAGAGGGATTGGATTGATGTGGATGATTATGAGAGAGCCGAGTAGTTTAGAAAGGGAAAGGAGTTTCAGTCTGAGTAGATATTGTGGATTAAGGGGAAAAAAGTTACAGAAATAATTAGAGCATTAGGCAAAGCCACAAATATTGGCTGATTTTGCACCTAACTTTAGCCACAAGCCAAAATGTATAAGTTGATTGTTGTTTTTAATCCACACAATGAATAGCATTTATCATTAAGTTTATGTATCTTTGAGGGAAGTAGGGGTAGTAGCATGAATTAGAAGACAAGAAGACAGCAATAGAATCCAAGGAAATTAAGGTGGTGGAAAATCCTCTTTCCCTCTAAAAAGATACCTTTCCAACATAAGCATTTTAAAATATATATGTAGTATAATTCCATGAGATTCAAGCAAATAAAACTAAGATTATACAATAGAAATCTCTTTACTTTCATTGCATACTGCATTCTTCTCTGATGATATTGTTTTAAAGAGCAGGTATAGATCAGCCTTGGGAGCTAGGTGGCTCAGTGAATAGAGAATACACCCTGGAGTCAAGATGAATGGAGTTTAAATCTGCTCTCTGACACTTAATAGGTGTGTGATTCTGCCCAAGTCGCTTAACCCTGTTTGCCTCAGTTTCTTCATCTGTCGAATGAGCTGGAGAAGGAAATGGCAAACAACTCCAGTATATTTGCCAAGAAAACCCCAAATTGGGTCCTGAAGAGTCACAAAGGACTAAAATACAACAGCTGAACAACAGTAAATAGATCTGCCTTGAAAGGAAGATTGGATCCATTCAATTCTCATTTCCAAAATCTTGTTGTTTTGTTTTGTTAATAGCAAAGTCATTTAACTCTTCTGTTACTAAAATTAATATTCCCATTGTCTTGAAAGTACTAGAGACTACAAATCGAGCATTCAAAAATTTTAAATAACCTTTACAACCTTTTTTTTAACAGACTCCTCCAATAATTCTCTCACTTTCCTCTAAGCCTATGACTGCTATTAAGAATTCATCTGTTGTAGTTTTCCACAGATTTTATGAACTTTATGGAACAGATCACAGTATCATGGAATTACAGATTTTACAGTTGAAAGGGACATCAGTGGCCATCTAGTCCAATAATACCTGAAAAAAATCACTTCTATAAGATTTCTGATATGTGGCTATCTTTGAAGACCTCATTGTTAAGAGACCCTCACTACTACCCTAGGAAATCCATTCCCTTTTTCCCACAACTCTAACTGTTTGGTAATAGTTCTTTGTTTGTTTGTTTGGTTGGTTCCTAACAACAAGCCAATAATTACCTCTGAAACTTCCATACCCATTATATCTGAAACTGTCGTCTGGGGCCAAATGGAAGTCTAATTCCTTCCTCCTTGACCTCAGGGGCCTTCAGGTACTAGAACACACCTCTCATATCCCTCCAGAATCTTCTCCATTTATAAACATTCCCTGTTTCTTTCAACCAATTTTCAAAGGAATGCAATGTTATAGATGTAATCTGACCAGAACAGATTAACATGACACCATGACATCCTTATTCCTAGATGCTATTCCTCTTTTAATGTAGTGCAAAATCATTTTTGGGGGTGATATTACTTTTTTCACTACATTATGCTACTATCTTATATTTAATCCGTATTACAGAAACCCTCCATAGTTTTTTTTCAGACAATTTACTCTTTAGTTATGTACAATGGGGTTAATTTTTTTTTTCAAACCCAAATATAAGACTTTATATTGATCCCTAATGATTGTTATCTTTTTTGATTCAGGAATGCCCTAACCTATTCTGATCTATTGCAAACTAGAATGCTTGCTATTCCTCAAAATATGAACTTAAAAGCTGATAGTGCTTAAGTCAATAAGGTATACTGTTCTTTAAGAGTATATTTAATCACAGAGTGAGAGGGATTGCTACTTATCCCATCCCATTCTGTAAAAAGGAACTGAGTCCATCTGAATCCCACACTTTCCCCGACAGTTTGCATATGCCCTACTGGGCAGAAGGGTTGACCAAGTATTGTGTTCTCTATGGCTTTAGAGGGTTAAGAGCTTTCTATGTCTCCTCAGCTTTGCCTCTCTTTGTGGCAAAACTGTCAGCAAGTTGCAAATTTGTGGATTAGCCTAATAAAAATCACTTGTGAGCTCTTAGCTGCAGATCAAAGCCCACCATCCTTTTAAACCTGCTGTATTTCAGTGAGGCCTAGACTATGTCCTTGGCATAATGGTGTTGCCTTTGCATAGATGTAGACAGGTATGTTTGGATACTCCAGGCAGTGCCTACACAGGAAAGAATCCTTAAGCAAATATACAATATGTGAAAATGCAACAAGTAATAAGAAATCTGTCATCTATCTATCTATCTATCTATCTATCTATCTGTCTAATATCTACCAACATGCTATAAGCAGGCCACTCTCCAAAACACCAGAAATTGTCCAGTATAGAGCTGCTTTGGTCTAAGACTGCTAGAAAAATATTGCTTGAATAGATTTATTTCTTCATGACTGTTCCCTGATAACAAAGGAAAGAGTGCCCACTTGATCACAGCTCACACTTCTAGAAGAATCAGGTTTTTAGATGAAGAGATAGAAACTCTTCAAAAACTCTGGACCTGGGATTCATGGCAGGGGCCGTAGATGCTGAATCCTAATGGACTCAGAAGAGGATCAAAACTCCCCAAAGCAGGTGATGTTCTCAGTCCATCCTGCCAGTTTGTCCTGGCAGGGACCTTCAACCTAATCTGGCTATAGTTAATCCATTATGGCTAGCCAGGTGGGTGGAATTTTGCCATTGGCGAAAGCCTATAGTCATGATTGACAGTCCTAGTATTCTTCTCTCTGACCTTGGGCATGACATGCCTTTGCCTCATCTTCAAATGTTTTTTTTTTTCCCTTGTACAATCTGAAGCTCCCACTGCTCCTCATAGCAACTGTAAATAAGGAGCATTACTTGACATATATATTCTATAAATAAATAGTACCTAATCAAAGAAGTCTTAAAAATATGTTAGATGTTCTCTTGGATTTGTGTAGGGGAAAGGACCCATGCCTAGTAGTCAGGAGACCTGGATTCTATAGACCTGGCTCTGGCATTAATTGCTGTGTGACCTTGGACAATTCTCCCAACCTCTGTGGGCTTTGGTTTAATCACTGGAAAAATAAGGATGTTGGACTATATAATTTCTCAGATCCTGTTTAAAGCTATGATTTTATGCTGTGCAATTGAAATGTGATACAATCCATGTTAAGGCATGGCATTTTGAAAATCTTTCATTCATTCTCTTCTATTGATCACCTTAATGAGAAACTGATCGATCACTTTATCGAGTGCCAAAGTGCCCATAATAACTTGTTGTTCTCAATCGTTAGCTCCCTGCTATGACAGAGATTGATTCTAAACAGTTTAATCTCATGTTGTTCTCAGTTCTCATTATGTTAAAAAAAGTAGAAATTAGATCTAAAAAGGAATTATATCCTAGCAAAATCATTTCATTTCTGTCCTAGGACTTGTTCTAGAGTACAGTAAGAAAAACTAGATATTTTCTGGTGCTCCCTGCAGTTAAACTTTACCACATTGGACTTCCCTTTGTTTCTAGTCCACTGTCTGGATTTGTTTTTTGTTACTGAGCTAAAACTACTTATAAGAAAGGTCACAAAAACCTCTGTTCTCCAGACAGATCAGAGATTGCTTCTTCTCTTTCTCCCATTCTTTTAGGCTACTTCCATTGGCTTGAACACCTCTGACAATTGTCTCCTCGACATTCCTCCTAGTTGCTTACTGTTTGGCAGATATAATAATTTCTTTCCTCATTCCCCATTTATTCTGCTGGTCTTTCCTTCACTTGGCCCATGAAATATAGATGTTCCTGCACAATTTAGTCTTAGGATCTTTGTTTCATTTTGTTTTGTCTTCCTTAAACAGAAGTATCTATAAGCCTGATTGATTCCTAGGAAGGTAACCAAAAATTTCCAGGGACATATAAAAATAATCATATCTAAAACCAAATTCATGCCCTCTCCCCAATAAACTATTACATCTTCTGAAATTCCCAATATTATTTTTCTACTTTTTTTGTGGGAGTGGTATTTGACGCCTTCCTCCTCTTTGAGCCTATCAATGTCTTACTAAATTATTTGAATTGGCTTTTTCTCTTATGTTCCACATTATAAGCTAGTTCGTGATTTAATGTTGGCCATATCACAAATATAAAACTTGGTATATGCTGGAATGATTGTAGTGAATGCAGAAGTGACTAATTGAGATCACAAGAGAGAACTCCTTTCATATGCTAAGTGAGATCACAAGAGAGAGACCCTTGGCTTGTTAATTAAGGCCTGAAATATTAAAATCCCCACTCCCTTACCTAGTTGTCTTAGTGGGAAAGGTGACATTACTAATCGTGTAAGGGATCAGAAAGTAGATTGGGGAGGCTGTCCCACAGAGGTGGGGCAGGACCTCACGGAGACCTCCTGACCCCCACCCTGAGGGAGATGGCTTGCCCACTTAGGATAAAAGGGGAAAGCAAGAAAGAGATGCTCTCTGTCTTTTTTCTCACCATCAAAGAACCACTAAGCAGTTTGCCAGTCTCTGCTCTTCACTGGCATTGCTGTTGATTAAACTAAGCATTAAATAAGTAACTTCTGCTTGTGTGAAGTGAGCCCTCTTGTGTGAGCTCTTCACTGTTATTCATGAAGATTGTAAACTTATGTCTCTAATAATGGTTCAGCATGTGGGTTAAGTGTAGTGGCCCAATTAATGGCCGATCTAGTCCCTTTTTGGAGGATAAGAAAAGTTTGAATTCTCTTCCCTACCTTAGAGGAACATTTATTTGACTTCATCAGAGATAAATTAAATTTCCCTTCTCTGAACCAGTGTCTCCCAGATGTCTCTTAAATAAAAGTAAAACTTATGATAGTGGTTTTAAAAAGCTATCCTGCAATTTCACTTTTCTTGATCCACCCCAAAACATATATTGACATTCTGTCTCTTGTCTCTTTGCTGTTGCAAAAGTAGTCACCAGTAACTGGAAAACACATTGCTCATTGCTACCACATTGGATCTGTAGCTTCCTTGAAAGTATAATTCAGAAACTACTAACCACCTGAGGCTTTCTTGGTCGCCCCTAGGAGTTCTATATACTTTGTATTCATGTATTTGTACACGTGTATTATCCATCCAGTTGATGGCTAACTCCTTGGGGTAGGAGCTGTTTCCTTTGCATTTTGGGGGGGCTCTTCCATCACTGGCACCCAATTGATGCATAATAAATATCTGTTTAACTGAAGAATTACCCTAATGACAAACTACTCTGCATCTTCAACTTAAACATACTAAATCTCCACATATAACATGACTTCCATCTCCCAAAATTCCCTTTCTCCTTTATAATATCAAAGATATTCCTACCAAGCTTCATACCATTAACAATAATAAAACATATGTATATATACATACATATATGTATATATGAATGATTGATCTGAATCATTCTAGTAATAATACCTTATGTGTATATAAGGCCTTGCACACATTATTTCAGAACTACAACAACCATCTTATGAGGTAGGGTTATTATTCTTCCCATTTCATAGATAAAGAAATTGAGTCTCAAAAAGTCAAATACAAACCTAGGATTTTTCCTCCAAGTTCTATACTTGTTCTAGTGAACTATACCATCCATATTAGCAATCTGTTAGCAAAATGAATGCTTGTAATTTAATATATGGTTTTAAATATTTCTATTCTTGTGCATTTTGTTTGTGTTTGTCCTATCATGCCTGTTCAATAATAAGACTTGCAAAAAAAACCTACTTTATGTACCTTTTATAGTTCTGTACTGTCCTTAGCTCTAAAATAAATCAGAACTCGATAAATATTGTTGACTGATTTTCTTTGTATCATAAATTTAAGTGTGAAATTTCTGACTCCCAGAAACTGAGGTGTGAAACATGCATGAAGCTATTTCTTAACTACCTATGGCATTATATATTTATTTTGGTGTTACACTGACAGTATAGACATTTTCTTCAACAGCTTAGAACACTATCTAAAAACAGAATCAAATGATATTTATATTGGTGATGCTTTCCAATTCATGCTGTGCATCTCAAAACAGCATCGTGAAATACAAGGTGGAACCGACTGAAAGGGCCTCCTGTCTAACAGCTGCTCAGTGAAATGAATTTGTAAACTCAGTCCAATTTATGGTAGACAGTAGTCCACCGGACAAAAGCCCAGCACAATAGAAACAATTTCCCCATATATTGGCAGGCTCATCCAAGATGCTAATTACTGACTGTACTCAGAGATGACATTAGTCTTTTTAGTTGTCTTTGCTTAAACAAAGTTGATGCTGCTTGCCATTGTTAGCAACCTTCTGGCATCTTTTTAAAAAGCACCCATGTGGGATTTCATAAAACACGCAACTATAAAAATTATAAATACAGAGAGCTTGGATGTCCCAACAACATGATTTTTCTTTTCAGCTTGCCCTTTCTGGTGGATTGACAAAAGTGGTCATAAATAGCCCTAAATAAAGCTAAACTCACAATGAATTTTCAAACATTTTTAAATGATATTTTCTACTTCAAAAATAAACTTTAAGGATTTTAACAAAATAGACCCATGTCAAACCATTTTTATATTCCTTGTAGAGTTTTGATATCTGCCAGCTGAAAATACACTCACATGTGTATATGTTATGTGGATACTAGAAACTGGATTAATAATGATGATAATTATGATGACAAATGAATGTAAAACTCAATGCTTTAGAGAAGTGGAAGGAACTTCCTGCTTTATCCATCCGATAGGCCACTGGGTATTCCAGTTATCTTTTCAGTTCTTCATGATTATTTTCATTCATTTTCAAATGTCAACATTATCCTGAAATCATGGTTATGCCACCTCAAAACTTTATATCCAGGAATACACTTAACTAGTACATGTTAAGAAACATATCACGTTGGTGTCTACATTTAAAAAAAAACAATTGGGAGATAAAATCTTATTAAAAATGGAAATAATTCTCCCCTCCAAAAAAAACAAACAAAAAAAATGGAAATAATTTGGATAAATTTTATGCTTCAAGAATATGTGCTACTCATAAAACCTTTGAAATAAAGAATCCAGAAGCACATTTTAAAAAACTGTGTACCATAATTTAAAAAATTCTAGAATATCTCCCTCCCCACCACCCCCATTTTGGTTTAAAAAAGGGAAACTTAAGGCTATGCACTATCTTTAAAAGCTCAAAGGATATAGAGTTGGTATCAGTGACAAGTTCCTCTGTAGTCTCTGAGCTGTCTGCTTTGCCCCACACCCCCATCCCCTTTTTTTTCTTTCTTTTTTCTTCCCTGCATGATAAATTCTGGATTATGTCTGGCTGAGGGTTCAACACTGGATTTAATGAAGTGGCTGAACTTTTAACCTTTGAGCCCTTTAAAACTATCACAAATAACAAATGCACTTTTTACTCCAGCTCTGGGTCACACAGAAGAGGGTGTAAGCTCCTTATTTACCCAATGGCAAAGGGGGTGAGAAGATTGCCCTATGCTCTTTATCAAGATTCTCAGGGTAAGGGGTACTGGGGATCCTTGCTCCTCCTTGAATGGTAACTAGCCAGCAAAGAAAGGCCTTCAGTGTGTGCCTTCAGTGTCAACCCATTCACTGTGTTGAGTTTTAGATTTCTCCAAAGGAAAGAAATGTGTTGTTGTTTTAAACCAGGTTATTAGCTGTTCTTCCTAAACTAACCCTGCAAATTTAGCTGTGCTATCAGTCTTTCTGGTCATCCTCACATGTGCCATTGTTTTAAAGCTGAGACAGAAAAATAATTTGGGTACCATGAGGTTGTTCTTTGAAGTGAATAGAAAAGGAAACATTTTTTTAATATCAAGGTTTCCTCAATATATATTTCCTTAATTGTAGCCTCCATGCCATTTCACTCTTAACACACAAATGCAGGGCCCAACTCTGTCTCCCTGTGGGGAACTGAAAACTGGCAGGTTGGCCTCTCATTTGTTGGAGGAATAATGTGATGAGCAGTGAACACTAGAGGGGGAACTTAGCCGTTCTGCCGAGTTAAAGCTGCAGACCCTCTGGGAGAAGATCAGGGTGAAGCTAGCACTACTATCTTAAACAAGCCAAGTCTGGTCTTGGGCCGCCATGGTTCAGAAGTCAGGAAGTCAGGAAGAGTAGAGAGCCCACTCATTGTCTTTTTCCAAAACGGCAGCAAATCATGAGTAGAAGGGAGAAGTTTAGGATCTGCTCATTCCATGGTGTGGTGTATTTTAAAACCTCTCTAGGGACAGTTTTAACATGAGGAGTAGGATTACAGAATGTTGATTTTTTTTCTCTCTCTCTCCCTAGGACTGTCTGTCATTTAAATGTCTAAGGAATGATGGAATGAATTATCATAAAATTTTGACAAATTTGATGGCTCAACCAAAGGGAGAAAATAGACATTCCACTTATTGGGTTCTAATAAGACATGACATTTAGAATGAGTTTACATGGCAGTTAGACCTTTGCTTTTTCCCCACGATTCTGAAGCAGTGGTATGTGAAGAGGTCTTACATTTGATGTTCCCCTTGAAGAAGGGAAATCACTTCATGAACGTGCTCTTCTATTTAATTTCATAATGAAGAGTCCTGCTTTACATTCCACACATTACAACTAGCACCTTTGTCTAAAGTTGAGGCAGGTGCTATTGTTTCTCACAATTTAATGTCAACTTCACAGCTGCCTTCTCCTGGCTATACTTTTCTCTGGCCTCTCACATAATAGAAAGGAGCATGACCAGGTTATGAGCCCACTTCTGAATAACAAGGAAAAAGAGAAGAAAAAAGGGGGTTAATCAAATAGATTGTCATAAAATTAAATTTCTCCTCCTTACCTAAATGAATGTTTTTAAACAAGCTGTCTCATTGACTGACATGACCACTCCCTATTACTATGTTTATATTTATCAAGGAATTTCACTTAAAAAAAGACTAATCACAATTCAGATATTAGAATTACTATGGACTTAAACTTTTAATTTCTAAGGAAAAACTTGGATTTTTTTCCTTGAAATTTGCCATTTGAAAAACTGGTTTTAATATAAATATGAGCTGGGAAATTGTGCTTTTAATTGTCACTTTAGATTGGTTGTATTCTTCATAGTTTGGATATTTATCACATATACACACTAATAAAATTGGAGATATTTGAATTTTGTGAATTGTTTCTGTAAAAGAGAAGACTTCAGGTCATTGATCGTCGTAATCTTTTCCTCAGTTTATCTGTATTTCAGAAAAAGAAAGATTGTCTTTCAGTTAGGTAATTATAGCTGAAAATGTGACCTATAATGTTTAGTAGATAGAAAACTACCCTTGGAGGCAAGAATTGAGTTTGGATTCACATCCCACCTCTGATACATACTGGCTTCGTAACCTTGGATAAATCCTTTAACTGTTCTGTACCTCAGTTTTCTCATCTGTAAAAAGAGTGTGTTAGACTTAAAGGTCTCTGAAGTCACTTCTATATCTAATCTGTCATCCTCTATCAGTTACTTCTGACCAGAGGAACAAGGGTTCCCCTTCCATTCCTGATCAAATGTTTCCCTAAAACAAAGAAAAATAATTAAGCCAAAACACCTACTGTAATGACCATGTTACAAAAAACAAACCAAAAACAAACAAACAAACAAAAACCTTACTAGTTTCCCACTGTTATTCTCAATTGTCTCATTTTCTCCAGGACTATTATTTCTTTTTCATGTACTCAGTACAAGGATTACTTTTAGTTATCTTTTATAGTAATTTAAATTGTTATAGTCATCATACATGTTGTTCCTTTGGTTCTGCTTATTTCACTCTCTATCAGTTCATACAAATAATCCCAAGTTCTCTGAAATTATGATGGCCATTATTTTCTTACTGAAAAATAATATGACATTTTATATTATGTAATGTATATATAACATAATATTTCTTATTAAAATAATATTACATAACCAATAATCATTTTCTTTTTAGCCATTCCCCAATCTATTGATTTTTTAAGAGTTTCTACCCTATATTCACATTCAACTTATTTAGAATAATTTCTGGACCCAATAGTGACTTAATTTTTAGAATTCCTTCCATGGCTCATGTTTTATCAATCCCAGAGATTTACTTTAAAAATATTAAACAGCTACCCTTTTCTTTTACAATCTCTTACTTTGGTGAAATACTGATGCGGACTCTTCCTTCAGTGATGCTGATGGAAACACACTCATTGCTTTCCATTTTTCCAGGCAGTCTGGTAAATCTGCCACAAGGCATCCATCTAACATACAGGGGACCTTTCCCTTGAGAAAGTTTGTATGGAGCAAATGTACAGGCTGCCCTTTGATTATCCTGGACCTTTACTTCATGACCAATTCCTCTTTTTTCTAATCATGTATTTATCTGATGACATAAGTTCCTTAAGACAAAAGATTATTTCATTTGTCACATTTATATAGTACTTTAAGGTTTGCAAAATGCTTTACACACGTAACCTGATCCTTATAGCATCTCTATGAAGTGGGTATTACCCTGGTTTTCCAGATGATATAACAGAGGCATGGGAAGGTTAAATGATTCATTCAGGGTACCATCCTATGTCTGAGGTGGAATTCAAACCTAGGTCTTTTTTATTCCAAGTTAAGTAGTGTCTTACAGAGTGAATGTTTAATAAATTCACATTCAATTGGATGGAATTCTTCATAATTCTTTGGTTTCTAATGTGTTGCGGGGTATTCACACCCACTGTACACTTCTACATTGTCCTTTAGGTGATACTCAATTTTAATTTTATAGAGAGAGCCATATTCTATGACTCTTCTACCACAATTACCCAAATAATTAAAAGGAAATATATTAGTTTGGTGTGAATTACTCAGATAATAGACACTTTTTTGTGTATCTGAGTGTTGACAGGTGATCAGTTAAATCTCTTTATGGCTGACCTGGTGATAATGTTACTGGACACACCTTTTTGCTTAAATAGGTGATTTATTGCATAATTGACCCTATCACTTTCCACCATATGCAAAGATTAAGAGTTGCTCTAACAGATAATTTCTTGCTCTCCTTGTGGAATTCGTAGCCAGGATTTGTGTTTTTGAAAGGGTTCATAACCTGGTATTGGACAAAAGCAGATCAGATGTGTGCATAGAATGTGGGGCATTATTTCCGACCAGGCACCCACTCAATGAACGCTGATCAATTGATCAATATTTATTAAGTACCTACTATGTGCCAGGTACTTTGCTAAGCACTACAGATACCAAAAGAGGTAAAAGACGGTATCTGCCCTCGAGGAACTTAAAATCTGATGGAAGAGATAATACAAAAACAAATATACACAGTGAGATTTATACATTATGAATAGGAAGTAATTAACAGAGAAGACATTAGATTTAAGAGGGGTTGGGAAAGGCTTCCTATAAAAGTTGGTATTTTAATTAGAACTTTAAAGCAGTTAGTGAAGTAAGTAGGCAGAGTTGAGAAGAGAGAGCATTCTAGGCATGGGGAACTGCCAGAGAAAATGCTCGGAGCCTACAGATATAATAACATGTTATTGCAACAGCAAGGATCAAAGTGTTATTGGATCAAAGAATACCTGTCAGAGAGTAAGGTGTAAAAAGATTGGAAAGGTTGGAGGGGGCTAGGTCATGAAGGGTTTTGAATTCCAAATAGCATTTTTTTTCCTGGAGTCAATAGGGAGCCACTGGAGTTTATTGAATAGGAGAATAACATAGTCAGACCTGCATTTTAGGAAAATCACTTTGGTGGCTTAATGGAGGATGAATCGGAGTGGGGAAAGACTTGGGGCAGCTAGACCCAGTAGCAGGTTATTGCAGTTTTCCAAATGTGAGGCCATGAGGGCGTGCACTGGAGTGGTGGCCTTGTCAAAGGAAAGAAGGGGGCTTATCTGAGAGATGTTGCAAAATTGAGATCGACAAGCCTCGGCAACAGATTGGTACGGTGGGGAGGGGTGAGAGATAGTGATGAGTTGAGGATGATTCTTAGGTTTCAAGTTTGAGGGACTGAGAGGACAGTGTTTCCCTCTATAGCAATTGGGAAGGTAGGTGTGTGTGTTGATCGTGAGGTTTAGGGGGAAAGATAATCTGCTCAGTTCTGGACATGAGTTAAAGGTATCTACTGCACATCCAGTTTGAGATGTCTAAAAGCAGTTGGAGATGTGAGATTGGAGGTCAGCAGAGGTTGGAGCAGGATAGGTAGATTTAAGAATCTTCAGCATAGAGATAGAGGTTACATCAATGGCTATTCTATGAGGTCAAGCTAAGTTATGTACAGGGAGAAGTGAAGAGGGCCTGGGACAGAACCCTGAGGGATACCCATGGTTATTGGATATGATCTGGATGAGGATCCAGCACAGGAGACTGAGAAGGAGAGTCAGATAGGTAGGAGGAGAGCCAGAAGAGAGTGGTGATCTGAAAACCCAGAGAAAAGAGAGAATCAAGGAGAAAAGGGTAATCAGCAGTGTCAGAGGCTGCAGGGAGGTCACAGAGAATGAGGATTCAGAGAATGCCATTGGATTTGGTAACTAAGAGATCAGTGGTGACTTTGGAGAGAAAGGTTTTTACTGAAACGATGAGGTCAAAAGACAGATTGTAAGGGGGTAAAAAGAGAGGGAGAGGAGAGAAAGTGGAGGCACCTGTTGCAGACAGTGATGAGACAGATCAAGGTCAATTTAAATCCACCTTCTTGACAGAAGATTTCCCTTCCCGTAATTGCCTCCAACACAACTAAATACTTTTGAGTGATGTGTCTGTAGCCTGGGCCACAATTTTATCAATAATAAAAATAATAGTAATGATAGCTGACATGTATAACATGCATATGCTGTGCCAAATACTATACTAAGTGCTTTACAAACATTGTCTTAATTGAGCCTCACTACAGCCCTGGGAGATAGGTGGTATTATTATCTGCATTTCACATTTGAAGAAACTGAGGTAAGTAGAGGTTAAGTGACTTGCCCAGAATGACATAGTAAGTGTCTGAGGTGGAATTTTAATGAGATGCCAAAGCCGTGCTTATCCACCCTACCTCCAACTAGACTTATTATGCTGTCTTCTTCTCCACCTCTGTATTAGTCTCTCATCCATTTTCCAGCTAGCCATTTTCTGTTGTCTTCTCCCAATAGACTCTAAGCTCCTTGAAGGTGATTACTTGTAGCCCCAGAATTTAGTACAGTGCTTGGAACAGAATAAGTATTTAATAAATGCCCTGGCTGTCTGTCTTCTTGCCTGTCATCTATTGCTCTCTCTCTCTCTCTCTCTCTCTCTCTCTCTCTCTCTTTCCCTCTGTTTATCTACTTCTCTCCTATTTCTACTTATCTCTATTTGTCTGTCTTCCTAGCTGTCTACCTATTTCTTTATCTCTATTTCTACCTATTGTATCTATGTATCTATCACTATGTCTCTATATCTCTCTATCATTAATTTGTCTGTCTGTCTATCTTTCTATTTCTATTTTATATATCTCTATTCATTACTATATCTATCTACCTACGTATGTCTATCATCTACCCATCTTTTTCTCCACAAATCTGACCATTACTACTACTTAAAATGACTAAATAATGCTATCTATCAATCATACGCATATTTATGTAAAGAAATGAACCTAGCTAGAAGTTTCAATAGTGAATGAAAATTGTTATTTAATTGTTTATCAATTTGTATTATTGGTCTTTTGCAGATAACAGCAAAGTTATGAAAAATTATAATTAGGTTATAATATAAAAAGTTATAACTATTTATGAATAGGAAAAAGATCTATAGTTGATGAATGGTGTCTTTAATGTATTCCCTAAAAACATTAAGGAAAAGAAATAAAACCAGAAAGGATATACCCAAATCAATCCACAAGCATTTATTAGGTACATAAGATGTGCCAGGAATTGTGATAAATACTAACTTTACAGAGAAACGAATAAAAATATTTTTCTTTACTCCAGCTATCAGTTAAGGATACTTGAGATAACTAAAACACAAAACAACAACAAAAAAGAAGTCTTGGGGATTGAATTTAGTCCTGTCATAGTTCTGGAGTTTGAATGCAGGTGTAGAAATATGTACATATTTTCACACATTAGAGGTTGTATGGTGTAGAGGTCATATTGAGTAAAGAAGATCCAGGCTCAACTTCTGTGTTTCACACAAAAGGAAAGTTTAATCATAAACCAGGCATTTCATCTCCCTAAGACAGTTGCACAACAGTTGCTGTTCTTTTGTGGTAGAGGGATTTTTCTTACTAAGAACTGCCTACACCAATGAAATAACAGATATGGATTTAAAAAAATTTTAAAGCATATTTAATATATACTCCTCTTAAAAGGAATGAATAGATAAAAATGGAAACTCCAACCTTATCCTCTTTGTTTCATTTATTATTTTGCATATTGAATTATTTATTTTACAAACAACCTTTTCCTACTCCCTCTCATAATCCTATATATATATATAATTTGTTAGGAATTTAAATGCATAGAATTTAGGTCTTTGTATTCAATAAAGCTTTAGTCATCATATATACTGCTATTTTATATATGTTATCTTGTATTTGAATGTTATGTTACATTAAGATGCTATCATATACATATATACGTATGTGGGTACATGTATGTGTATATGTGTGTGTATGTATGTGTGTGTATATATGTATGTAAATATACACATACATATATATGTATATATATGAGAGAGAGACAGAGAGAGAGAATATGAGATTAAGGTCTAGAACCGGAATTATTACCATTGGTTCCATTGATTTAAATATATATATATATATATATATATTTTGTTAACAGTATCTCAATATAACTTTTCCTTCACAATTCCATATATTTTATGCACTTAAAAGAAATATTTTGAGAAGAGTTATATAGGCTTTACCGGAGTGCCAAAGGAATCTATAATACACACATACTCATACATATGCAAACATACACACACACATATACAAATTTAAGAACAACTGATCCAGAAAGGCCAGTCAATAGATGTTGCTAGAGTTCAAAAATCAGTTAACAGCAAATTGCCCACTTTCACAGTATTTTTTCACATTTAAGCTGCCAAACTTTTGAAAATAATTATGTTGTGAAAAATTAAAAAAAAAAACAAACAAGAAACTACAAACCATTGGAATGCCCACTTACTTGATTTGGAAGAGTAAATGGAAAACAAATAATGAGAGTTTCTTCAGTATGATTCAGTATAGATTCAAAGCTGGAAGAGACCTTAAGGATCAAACCTCTATTAATACGGATGAGGAAACTGAGGCCCATGGAAGTTAAATGAGCATCTTCTCATTCCTAAAGTCAAAAGATTTGTGACTAATTTAGTTTCACCGTTCTCTTTATTGACACATATCATAATCCCTTTGTAAGTTATGGTGGGAAAAATCACTTCTTGGTTGCAATTTCTCTTGGCCAAGAGCCTCTCTGAATCTAATTAATTTGGTCCTTAGAAGAACAAAGCACAGAATATATACAGGCAACACTTAAACAAAGCCTCTCCAAGGTGGTAGGGCCTACCAGAATTTGTTCACTCCACTGGCAGAACCTTGGATAATTAGGGTCACTTTCACATCAGGGGGAAACATGGTAGTAGAAGTCTAACATTTTGAAGAAATCACATAATTCAGGAAAAATAAAGTCATGATTGTCTTTCTTTGTTGCTTGATTTTTGTTCCTACATTACTACATAACTAGAATTTGGAAATCAAGAAGAAGATGGAAAAAAAAAGAAGAGCAAAAATAGAGAGAGTGCCCAAATACTATCATCATTTGAATTCAGAGTATGGGCTTTAAGGAAAGATTGCATATCTTATTAAGGCCAGTTCTCCCAACCATAAATACTCTATTTAAAAGTAGATATTATTCAAATATACTGGTCAAGTGAATTCACATGTGACCCATCTGTGAGGTTTAGATGCAGCAAAAGTGTTGACCATGTGAGGTACCACCATTCTGCAAAAATATATACTAGAAATGATAATACGTTAAAAAAAGATGTTTATGGCATATGCAATTTAAAAGAAAATATGCTTTTAATAGCATATTTTCTCTTGTAGAATTCTATTTCAGAGTGTACATTCATCACACTGTGGATGTTTATATGATTCATTTTTAAACTAAATTGTTTGTAGTAATTTTCAGGTTTAATCACAATATGTACATTGAAACATATTCAGTAATTTTACAAAGAGAAGGAAAACATCAGCGTATCTAGAAAACAAAATACTGTGAATTAGTGAATCCCAGAGAAATTGCTCAAAAACTAATGGGGCAATTTCTTACCTTATTGAATATTTTTATTTTAGAATATTTTCCTACCCTGCTTCCCCCAAAATGATATAATTGTGAACCAGTGGAAACCATGGAATGCTGTTTATAGAGTTTATTTACATTTTAGCAAGGTATTTGGTTACACTTCTCATGACTCTTGTGGAAAACATGGAGACCAATGTGGGCTAGGAGAGTATTATTCAGTTAATTCTGAACCGGTTTAATTGGTAGATCAAATGAGGGAATGACCCTAAGGATATGTGTTTGTCCCTGTGTTATTTAATGTTTTGGGTTTTGTGATTTTTTTTAAATAAGCAATTTAGATAAATGTAGAGATTTATCAATTTAGCAAATGACACAAAGCTAACATACTAGATTACAAATGATCCCAGAACTCTAGGGGCCAAAACATAGGGTTAAATCGAGAAAGACAAATGTTACTAAGGATAAATATAAAATCTTACATTTAGGTAAAAAAAAATGCAAAGATATGACTAGACTGCACTTTGCCCAAAAATGATCTAAAGGTTGTAGTGAAGTACAATCTGAATGAGTCAAAAATGTGATCTAGCTGGCCAAGAGACCTAATCTGATGTCAGACTATATTACTATCTAGGTGAGCAGCTATGTGGTACAGTGGATAGAGTGCCAGTCCTGGAGTGAGGAAGACTCATTTTCCTGAGTTCAAATCTGACCTCAGACACTTATTAGCTGTGTGACCTTGGGCAAGTCACTTTATCCTGTTTACCTCAGTTTCTCATCTGTAATGCTCAAAGGGGGTCACAAAAAGTTGGACATGACTGAAATGACTGAATAACAGCAATTAAGTATCCAGGAAAAAGATGTGATAGTGTCATTGTAGTCTTTGTTCAGACCACATGTGGGAGAGAAGAGAATAAGCCTTTACTTTGTGCCAGGCACTATGAGAAGCACTTTATAAATATTATCTACCTTATTTGATCCTCACAACCACCCTGGGAAGTGATTGTGTTTTGTGTTTGAGAAAACTAAGGCAAACAGGTTAAGTAAGACTTAACTGGGGTCACACACTGGTAAGCGTCTGAAGTAAAAGTTGAACTCTGTTCTTCCTAACTCCAGGCACAAAGCTCTATCCACTGGGACACCCAGCTGCCTCTCTACCACTTCACTGCAATGAGGATATTACATATTATATTATATCCAGTGTTTGTGGAGTATTTGCTCTAGATAAGGTCAACCGGAGTAGTGACAGGCCTTGAGTTTAGGGATTTATTTTGTTATTGTATCACCTAGATTTCCCTCTGAATTCCTTCTGCCTTTCCTACCAGAAAGTCATCTTTTATTAACAAAAAGTCTTTAAGAAAAATAAAAACCAGAAAAAAATTAGAAAAACTCATCAATAGACATTGAAAAAAATCTGCCAATATATCCAATGTTCCACCCTCCCCACACACCTCTACAAAGGAGAGAAGCATGTTTTCTAATATCTCTTCCTTGTACCAACCTTTTTCTTTATAGTTTTAAAATTTTCATTTTTAATTGTTTTGTGATGGTTGCTCTTTCAATATACATTTTTCTAGCTATCGTATGGGGTGTCTTGTGTCTGCTGTATTCTCCTTGTATCCGTTCAGGTAAGTCTTTCCTTGCTTCTTTGAATTCCTCATGTTCTTTATTTCTTACAAAATAGTAATATTCTATTATACTCTTTGATCAAAATTTATTTAACCATTCCCCAATTAAAGGGAATCTACTTTGTTTCACTTTCTTTGCCACCACAAAAAGTGGTATTTTGGTACAGAGAGAGTCTTTCTTTTGGTCAATGACCTCCTTTAAATGTATGCCTAACAGTGGAATTGCTGGGTTGAAGGGCATGAATATTTAATCCCATTAATTTGCTTAGTTCCAAATTGTTTTCCAGAATCCCTCAGTGTTCCTCCCTTTCCATGACCCCCTCCAAAATTGACTGTGCTGTCTCTGTCACATGATAACTTTCTTAAAGTATTTAAAGAGCTATCCTATGGAAAAGAGATGGAAGTTGTTCCTGTTGGCCCCAGAAGACAGAACAAAGAGCAAGAAGTAGAAGGTGTGTTGAGATGAATTTACCTTTGATATGGATAGGAAAAAAACTCAACTGCCTAATAATTAAAATTATTTAAAAGTAGAATGGCTCTTAGAAGATAGTATATTTCTCCTTCTTTCATGTCATTAAGCAAATTCTGCATAAGCACTTCTTGAGGACATCACCATTAGAGTCCCTTCCCATTCTGAGATCCTAAGTTTTGTGATTCTGTGAAACATCTTAATGGAAGATATTAAAAGATTTCCTTGGGAGGTAAAAGTAATGGGGTGTCTGTATATTTAGTGGAAGAATTAAATGGATTTTGGACATCAGGAAGCACAATAGCAACAATAGCAAAAGCAATAATAATCATAATGACAATAATAACTAATATTTATATCTCCTTCTATTGAACTATATCATTTTAAGTTTTGCAAAGTGTTTTACAGATATCGTCTCATTTCATCCTCACAATCACCCTGGGAAGTGAGTTCTAATTTATTAGTAAATGGCAGAACTGGTCACAGAGCCCTGCTCTTGTGATACAACATCCATCACCCTTGCTACTTTAGAATTATCATCACATTCCTTTTTGCTAGAAGTGATTGCAGGAAGAGCTAGAACACAATAAGGAATTGGTAACATGTAAGCATTACATATGTAAATGCACACGCACAAAATGTTTGCACGTAAAGAAATCTAGTAAAACATTGTCTTGATATTTGATTCTTTAATTGAGCTTAATGAATTTTGAACCCCTGCAAAGTTTCAGTCCTCTCCGCAGACTGTTAAAAATCACTGTTCATGCTTTCCTAAAAAGAGCCCAAAAAACTTGAGAGTATATTTTATTAGTATGTTAGACATATAAATTCACTGAGCATTGAACAGGAATAACTGGGAAGAAAAACAAAACTACTGTAGGAAATATCTAGGTGGCCAAAGAAAAAGACTTTCTTTACTAAGTGTTGCATGGCACGAAGATGAATTTCTTAGTCCCTCCAAATGAAGGTCACGTGTTCAAGATTCCAGGATGGTTATGTTTTAACTCATTTTTAAATATACTAGATGCAATATACTAGATCAGGATATCTCTCTTATCCTCTATCTTATTATGCTTAAATTCCTAGATTATTGACGCAGAGAGGAAAATGTCTAAATAACTTAGCCAAGCTATCATTTTCAAAACTTTTTTTCTCAAAGGAAGACCAGTATCATGTAATCCTGACCCATTGAAGTGGCTAAAAAAGTGTGGTATTGATGAATCCTGAGACTTTTGTGCAATGTAAGCCCAAGAGATTTCTATTGGTGGGGAGAACAGGCAGCAGGGTCCTCTATAGAACCGTGGACAGTGGAAAGTGTGAAAGGTGAATTCTCAAACCTGGCAGCTTCTGTGGCCTTGAACAGCTCGGTCTTGGCTGGGGGTAGAATTGGGCGGGACCTAGTCTTGACCTGGAGGTCTGACATTGGAATTTCCACTGAGGGTGATTTTTCATCAGAAGCTGTACTCCCACTGAAATGACCTGAACCCAGTGCACCTGTGCTGTCTCCACCAGCCTAGTTACCCCAGCGCTCCTAAGAAGCAGGCTAAATCCATTCAATAATAAAGCACCACCCCAAAGCATTTCATAGCATTGAGAGTTGTTAGCACTGACTGGGAACTTCAAAACACCATCCCATTGGAGGTTTTCAGGACTGCGGGGTTGTAAAGAATATGGGAAAGGACTATAGAATGCTGATGGAAACAAGACTGACTAGAAAGTAGAAAATAAAGTATGATAAATAAAATGTGTCTGCATTAGCTGTATGTTGTAGAGGAAGCATCCTCTGAAAGATTTATTAGATAGAGACTCTATCTACCGTGGGACGCTGTGCCACGGCTCTTTGTGAGGAGTTGGCATGCAGATCTATGGAGAAAAAGATGTTTAAGAAAGTTGCATTGAAGAAAGGAACATGAAGCAGCTACCGAGAGACTAACATTAAACAATGATGTGATTTGCACTGATGTTCCATTGTTTCTGAGAAACAATAAGAGGACAGAAAAGAGAAAAGGGGCTAGGAAAGAATGCAATTATAAGAGGAACCAATGACGATTAAGCAGCTAGCTGAATTATTTTCCCTTTTCAGTATCCTTACCATGGAATACAATTTGAACTTTACATTCGTGTCCGAAAGATCCCAAGGTAGATTAAGAATAGAGAGGAGCAATTAAACTCAACCAACATATATTGAACAGCTAATCTTGGGGGGATACAGCAATGAATGACTTAGAATTCTAGAAGAGGAAAGGACCTTAGAGAACATTTCATCCAACCCAGTATTTTATAGATGAGGAAACCGAGGTCCAGAAATGCGATGTCTACTTTCCAATAGCGTACAGCCTACTCAGGGCAATGAGACATGTACAAAAATAATTGTTATACAACATAGAATGAGGTAAGTATAATTTTATAGGAGAGGTAGAAAGTCCTATGGGAATAAAGGGAAGGAAAATATTATTCACAAACTTTCTGAATCTGAGAAGGATTTATGGAGAAGAGGTCAGGTAAGCTGGGCCTTGATGGATGGATAAGATTTTTGATAATTCAGGGAAGGAGAAGTTCAGAGTAGGGAGAGGGGCCTTCAGGCAGAGGGTATACCAGCAAGGAGAAAGGATACAGAGATGGGAAAGTATGTTTAGGGAGCACTGACCAGTCCAGTTCATTTGGATTATGGAATGCCAGAAGGCAAGTAGTGACTGAAAAGATTAGTATCAGATATGTATTTGTTTTTGCAATAGTTGAACAGTATAGGCCAGGAAACAAATAAAATGAATCAAGCCAAGTCAACTAATATTTATTGAGTAACTACCATGTGTGAGAGTCCCTGTGAGAGGTTCTGTAGGGTAATGAGAGGAAGGGGGAAGGAATACACTTGGCTGCTTAATCCTCACTGGTTACTTCACAGGGGGATTCTTCAAGTTAGATTTCATTCCCAAGTAGTCCCAGTCTCTCTGGTCACTACAAGTGGTCAGCTTTAGGGATTTACGTTCCATTTGATGAGAGGGGAAGGGATTATTTTTGCCCATCAGCAGTCCCTGTTGTGAAACCCATCACAAATTCAGAAACTGCAGAATGTCATTTTTGTGCTAATAGCCTGCTGAAAGGTGCTACTTAGTGCCTGTCCAATGACTCTGGCTGGTTCCAACCGTGGTTCACTTGATGTGAGATGCCCCAAATTAGTGAAATGGCCTCACGAAATCTTAAAACTGAAAGCAGAGCTGATAGAAAAGAAAAAAAAAAACAGTTGCAAAGCTAAAGACCCAGGAGTCATTGGTGAAATTGGTGGCTTGTAATGTGTTAAATGTGTTTATTTGCACTTCCAAAGTTCAGATTTCCTCATACATTTTCATACTGATGGAGATAAAATGCTAAAGTCTTAAATCCCTCTATGCCATGCTGAGTTGCTAAGGGCTGTTGAGTTTTTGTTATTTCTCCTCTCGAGTTAGCTCTGATTATGCCTGCTGAGTGAAAAATTTGTATTTGCCGACAGAAATAGGAACCACACCACGTGCACTTGCACTCGGCAAATGCTCCAATACATCACAAAGATTTGCTCAACCCACCTTCAGAGGCCAAATCGAGCATGTTATTTTCTGTTTAGATCTGATTCTGGAGCCTATCAGTCAGGAGTGTTTTCCAATCTCTGATTAAAGCCAGGCCTACAAAGCTGGAAGTGTTCACACACAGTCTCATTAGAGCACTGGATGGAGTGACCCAGGCCTTCTAGCACAAAGCTCTCAGTGAACTTCAAATATGAGAGTGCATCAATCAAATCCGAGCAAGGCTTTTATGTCATTTTTTCTACTTTGCCTTTAAAGTCCTATAGGAATGCCCTTTTCAGCTGTACAGCCAAGGAGCATTCAATAGAAACAAAAAAAGCAAAGAACTCTGTCCCCACCTCCCAAATGGGTACGATTTTACATCCCCCACAAAACACTAGAAAGGCTTCTGCGTGCTTTAAATTATTTAGCATGGCCAACAATGTGAGAGAGAATATATTTTCTTCACTCAATGGGTCTGTATTAATTATTAGTGCTGATTTGAAAGGTAAACCAATAAGGTCAAAGTAAATGGAATTGTATATTGTATGTTTCAAAAAAAAAAATCTAGCTGAAAGATTGGGAGGGTGGGAGAAATCAGGGTTCATGCAACCTTTTCACAGACTACTTCTTTTTGTACTTTCTATTACTATTAGGAAAAAGAAGATGAAGAAGTAAAGAAGTAAGTGAATCTTAAAGAGTTCTGGCAGGAAGGATAATAAGACACAATTCTGAGAAAGAAGTCAGGTATTTAGTTAGTGTTTGTTCTAAACACTGCTCAGGGCACTGAATACATTTAAAAAGCAGATCTTTAAAAGATAAGCATAAAGAAAAACAAATATTGTTCCATTTTCCCTACTAGTATTAGAGAAAAAAATGCACCAGCTCAGTTAACACAATTGTGGCATCATAAGTACTTTTGCCTGGAATATCAAACCAAAAAAAATATATGTACTGCAGCACCATGACAATTTCCTTGGGAATTAAATACCTTGGGAGCCTAACCAATGAAGTAATTTAAAAGAAGAAACAATTCTTTAGCACAGGACAAGAGAAGTTTTGTAAGTTTGACAGTTTCTTTAAAGAAGTAAATGGTACATCTCCACAACACAACCTAAGCTGCCCCAAAAGGGAAGAGCCATAGGCTAAAAACCGAATATACATTGTAATATTGGTCAGATACATTGTGTTTCTGCAGGAATTCCCTTTGTGTATATATATGCTTTCTTTTCTGAACTTTACCATAATAAGAGGTGAAAATTACCCATACTTAGGATTACTTCTCCCTTTCAAGTGTGTTCTGGGGGGTACATATTTAGAGTAGTGTTTCCTTCACTCAGGTCTATTTTTTTTCCTTCCCTTTTAATCTAGCATGTGTTCCTTTACAGGCCTTCAGATGTTGGAAGAATTATGCAGATTTTATAAATGAGTACTAGAGCAGTATGCCACTTGATAGTACCCCATCTGTGCTTCCCTCACAGCGTTTGACGGGGCATCTGTGTAAATGGCTTTTTTTTAAAGTTAATTGGCATATTACATAAAACTTAATGGACTACCTGTTAAGAAACTTTTGTTCGTTTCAGTACTTCTTTCTCCTTGTTAAGGCTGATGTTTTCCTTTGTTTCTGGTCGGGCTGAAGTTCTTCTTATGAAGATTTAGAAAATGCAACAGAGAAAGGATTGTGGTTTTAGGGATAGAATGAGGTCCAAGCCCAAGTCTCTAATTTTAAAGATGAGGAAGTAGAACTGGACAAAGGTTGAGTGATTTGCTCATATTAACACAGATAGTAAGCAGCAAAACCAATAATCTATGAAATGTCCTCTGATGGCAAATTCAACTTTCTTTTCAGTTTTCCTACTGAATATTTTAGGGAATCTTGAGTAATTTGCTCCGATTAACAGGGATAGTAAGTACTAAAACCAATAATCCATGCCTGACTGCAAATTCAACTTTCTTTTCAGTTTTCTTGCTGAATATTCCAGCAAAACTTAGGTTATTCTTTTTTGAAAAAAAATCAGGTTTTAATAAATATTAACAGTTGTGCTTTAAGGTTTGCAAAATATTTTATATCATTTGATAATAATAATTGTTACTAGAATTTTGTCATGTTTTAAGATTTGTGAAGCACTTTACATACTGTATTTCTTTGATCCTCACAACAACCCTGTGAGATAGGTGCTATGATTATTCCTATTTGACTCAGAAGACAGAGCCTGAGACATTAGGTGACTTCTTTGCCTAGAGTCACATAGCTAGTGTATGTTTGAGGGAGAATTTGAACTGAGGTCTTATTCCTGATTGCAAATCCAGCATACTATCTATTACCTGGTTGCTTAGGTGATCCTTGCAAAACTCCTGGGAGAGATGTGTTATTATTATCTTCATTGATCAGGTGAATATTATATTAAATATTTGATGTTTTGGTACATTGTAATTGAGTGAAGACTATACTAAGTGAAAGATTTCAAATGATGGTAAACAAGATTTTGGCCTGCTGCCATCTATCATCTTGTCAAAGTCCTGTTTATATGGGATTTTATAAATCTTTATAATTTATTGAGCACCTAAATTTTGCTGTGCAACTACATAGCCTATATATATAGAACATTAAAGATTTTTGCATGTACTTCCAAGAGGAGAAAAAGCTATACTTTCCTCAGAGGCCCACAGTTTATAAGATTCCTCTGTTTTCTTTAGAATATTCTTACCTCAGTTTAAAGTTATGTCCTCAAAACACCAAGAATATCTGTTCTAAATGTGAAAAGGTCCTGAAATCATTCGGCTACATCTTGTTATTTTAACAAAACAATAAGCATCCAAATAATTGCTACACGTATAAACATATGTATATGTATATAACATAATTATATGTATGTATATTTTATACTTACATAACTTCTCATAATGTGTGTTTATATATGTATATAACATAATTATATATGTGTAACAAATATATGCATATACACACATATATTGGTTACACAACTTTAGACGGAGAACCATGCTGGGGAAGGAAGAGGAATGCTAGGGAAAGAAGAGGAATGAAGCTTTTTGGTATGTTTTCTTTCCTAGGAAATATGTGTAAAATTATTTTTAGAATGAATTGTGGAAGCAGCTATGACTATTTGTCACTAGGCCCTCCATACCCATTTATTTTTCCATCTGACATGAAGCATTGACCTCAGTTAGAAAAATGTTAGATATCTTCTCAAGGAGTTTCCATTTTAGTAACAATATGTTGCAGGGTGGGGAGTCTTATCTGCAATGCTTAAAAATCTAAAACTATAAAAAGTCTTTACCTTTTTCAGTCTATGCAATCTTTCTTTTTTTGCTACAGCGTTAATAAGAAGCCATTTGTTTATGATTTTGGTCACCAAAAAGGTATGTTACCCTAAGCAATAGATTGACATTGGTCTATTCTAGCTCAAATGACCTATAGGTCTGGAGATGCTATTTGAGACGTTATAATTTATTGAATACCCACATTATGCTTGTCTTTGCCATAGTTGGGGGCTTTGTGCTTCATCATGGTATGTGACAAATTTATGATTCAGGTTTTTCAAAGGATATAGTGCACTGGGTACAAAAGTCTAAATGTCACAGGAATCCAATTTGACCTTGAGCTTACCTTCTCTAAACAACAAAAAACCTGATCCATGGGGGCCGTTCTTGGTCTTCATCTCAAAGACTCAACAAAAATGCACATAATCCAAGTAGGATTTAGAACAAAGTAACAATGCGCAATGGTTAAAAATGGTTAAATATAATTATGTGATTTTGAACAAATTCGAGTTATGAATAGAATTCTCAAACTGTATAAATCTTTAAGGCACTTCTTGGAATAACACAGGATGACAATTTAGTCCAATGGCAACAGAAGTTTGTAAGCTAATTTGTAGAGTAAAAATATTGGTGATATCTAGGGACTCAAATGGCAGGGTATAAAACTTTCTCCTAATGGTAAATTTAACAATCAAAGGAGGAAAAAGAAAGAAATGTCAGATTAACCATAAAAAACTTTGCAATTATAATATTTTGTATTTGTAGACCAACTTTCCCCAACCAGGTTGAAATACTTTACAAAATTTAGTTAGGAGACAGTCGAATGTATTCGTTTCATTACTTGTGCAACAAGAGTTCTAGAAAAATTCTACCCTTTCATTTCTCGGCATTTGTATTTCCAACACAAGCTGGAAAATAAAAATAACTCAAAGAAATACTGGTGAAATTTTAATCAAATGTTCCCAAAGTTCCACAGAACCAGTTTTCTATTCTGGAAAAAATTGTGGAAATAATAATTGTGGAAATAATTGTGGAAATTATATTCATAATCTTTCTACCATTTAGATGCATCTTACATTCTTTTAAGAGTAAGGAGTAAGTACTCAGCACTCATTATCATCACTAAAAAAAGTATTTATCAATAACACAGCTACGTGGTGAGGAAAAATTAAATCCACAATGGGCCATGTCCTTTACATATGAGGCATTTCATAATTTAAAAAAAAATCTGTCATGGGGATATTTGACCAGCTTATGGCTTATAAGCCATATCCTCTCTTCTTAACAGTGTATCCATGGTGAGTACATTAAAGTTAATAAAATCTTCTCTGAGTGTAAAAAGAGACTTAATCATAACTCTGAGATCATTGATAGGAACTAGGAAATCTGGATAACTTCTACTTCTTTAACAACTCACAACCATCATTTAATTTTTCAGAATCTTTGTTATGACCATTATTTTTGTTAAGACTACAGGCCATTTTCATGTTAAAACTTCACGGTCTTTATATTTGTCATGGAAAGCCAGATATACAAGTTTGTTCATCTCTAGTATTTTAACCCACACATGTCTTTTTATTCAAAAATGGCAACAAAACAGATTTCTCAAGTCCTACAAGTTTCGAAATGCAATAAGACTTGGGCAAATGAGAGAAGATTCATATACCACCAGTAGCACTGACAGGGAAGCAAAATGAAAGAGGCCAAAGTTAGAGAATTTCCTAAGCCTTATTTTTCAGGACTAGGTGTGTATGCTTTTTTTTCAACCACCCAAATAAAGTGTTGAAGTGACTAGAAGAAGGTGAGAGAGACCCCAAACAGCACTTTAAAATGCTTTACATTTTCACAAAAACATTTGAGATCCTGGTTCTTTTAAGAGTCCTTTCATATGTGATCAGTCAGGGACAGTGACTTTTGTGAGTTAACACAAAAGTAGAACCGCACTTTTAAGTGTTCTTTCTCTTTAGAGATTTAATGTGCTTTATAATATCTCTGAGATCAGTCAGGGAGAGAAGAGAAGAAAGAAATTTGATTTTGAGCCTGGACCAAAGCTCAGTGACTTGAGAGGCACCTAAACATAATGAAAAGGAAGAAATTTCAAAGAGAAAGTTGGCAGCTATGACCAGAATCCACAGGGCTAGCAGGACTCACATCAACCATACTCAGATTTAGAGGGGCACACTGTGATCTCTCTTGATGCCATTGACACTTCAAGGTCCGGCTTCATTGGGGAACAGTCCAGTAAAAGAACATCTCCAAAGGACACAGCATGGTAGCAGTATTGAGGAAGACATGAAAATGCCAACACCAAGGGGCCCACTGTTGTCCTTTTCTCCTCTGAAAGATCACACACATCTGGTGGAAGCAAAAGTCAACATCTGAAATGTGGTGCTTTTTCAAGCTTGACTTGAATGATATAAAGTTGGAGATATAATGGTTAGATATTCACCTTTCTGACCCGGGTTCAAGGCAATCTGGGACCCAGCCATTTACTGATTTCTGGTAGTCATTGCTTATCTCCTGGTGGGTGACATTCTACCCTATCAGCCTTCTTGAAGAAAAACAGCCAGCAGGTGAACTCGTGTCAAAATATTGGAATCCAGTGCATAGAGGCCCCATCATTCCGCCCTATCCAACCTGTTCCATATTGTATGGATTTCTGATCTCCCTGTTGAAGCTAGAAATTGGCATCTGAGTGAATTTATGTATAAATCATCTACACCTCATTAAAGTCCTTTCTATATATGCAAAATGAAGTAGAGAATTAAACCACTTATATACTGATTATTCAGGCCAGGAAAATGTATATAGTAGATAGAGCAAATACTTGATTTGTTCAGATGATTGTTGAGTCTTCTACCTACCTTTTTTATGCAGACACAGCTTAAAACATTAAAGAATACAGTAAATTCTTCTGACCTTTGCGCATATGCAAGAGCAAGGAAAGGAAAGGTCAAGTGGGTGCATCTCAATTTTACCTCATCTTTAGTGCCATCTCATTCCAGTTTAGAGTGCTGAGGAGAAACTGAATTTGGTGGCTACTGAACGCAGCCAAGGATGGTTTTTAAAAATTATTAGAACACAAAAATATCAAATTCATAATAAAGAGAAGAATGGAAGCCAATTATCTGAATAATTTAAGTAAAAATATCACTTCCACCTGAAATGCTCAGATTGATCAAGAAAGCAGCTTAACAGGCATCATCTGTGTGTTCAGTTTCACTTCATAGGAAGTTCACAGCCTCAGTGTAATAATCAGTGATTAGGGTCATGTCAACATCTCATGAAAATACGGATTTAGTTTGGAGGAGGCAGGAGAACAGTTTAAATAATTATTTGGTATCACATTAATTAAACTATTAACTTTGTTTTGGTATTGTGCAGACCCAGCTTCGGACTTCTATAACTAATTACAGTACATCTGCCAATTCAATACATGGATAAACTTAACATCCTGCATCAGTACCATTCATCAGTATCTGTTACATAAATACAAATGTTATCATTTTTGGAGTAAGACAAGATGTGAATAGGGAAGCAATAAGACATCCTGCATGTTTAGGGTCTATTTTCTATCAGTTCATAATGAACTGAGATAAGACTGTGCTGCTGTAGACATGACAATGAATAGCAAGATTATAGCATCTTCATTTCCCTTCACTCAGCTTTTGTCCATTGGCGATTGGCCCAGTGCTGGGTGCAGAGTAGACACTCAAGCAGTAGATTGATAATTGCTTTTCAGTTTAATATGAATGATGCATGTGGAAGTTTTTTGTTTCAGTTCCCAAAATCATGAAAAATTGACATTTGCTGACTTCCACTAAAACAACTAAGAGTTCTTATCTTTATTGAAGTCTTCCCTTAAACTTTGAAGGATAATACATACACACATACACACATAGATACACAGACATACATATTGTACACATATTATATATTATATACGTACATATATACATATACATAGGTGACACATTAGCAAGTCAGATGTCAATTATAAATTTCATTTTTTAAAAAAGTCACAAAATTGAACATACTGACGTTTTTAATATTTAATTTTTTTTCAAAGTCCCACTGTGCTAGACTCTTAGGATATAGAAATAAAAAAAATAGTTTCTGGGCTTAAAGAGTTTATATTCGGATTTTGGTTTCATAGTACAGCCTTTATAACGGTACTACTAAAAGCCACAAGATGAAATGTAACCAATCCTAATTTAATCCAATACAGACTAATGTGTTCTAATGTATCTAATCTAATTCCCAAAGCATTAATTAAACTATTTACTCTTGGGTAAGGACTAAATTGACACTTTACCATTCTATTCTGTAAAGAAGTTAAAGTAATTGTGAAGTTGAGAACTGCTTACCTTGGAAATATCAATTATTTCTGAATATTTATTTGCCAAGATTCTGAGAAACTTTTTGATCAGAGATATGCTCTTGTTTTCATTTACATTGCTATATTCACTGTCCACATAATTTTTTTTGGTTTTAACTTACTTCACTCTGGATCAGTTTAGACAAATTTTCCCACATTTCTCTGAATTCCTCATGTTTATAATTTCTAACAGTACAATTCCCTTGGATTCATGTAGTGCAATTTGTGCAAGTATCATGCAACGAATTCTGCTAGGAATATTTTGGGATATATGAGATGTTCTTTTCTGTCTTTAACATGTCTTATTTGGTTACTATCAGACATATTCTATCTTTGTCCCACTTCTATTCCTGACCTATGATTCTAGCTAGCATTTATATAACATTTTAAATTTGCAAAGCATTTTATAAATTTTATCTTCCCAACAACTCTGGAAGTATCCTCACTTTACAAATGAAGAAACTAAGGCAGACAAAAGTTAAGTGACTTGTCCAGGGTCCCACAGATAGGGTACTGTCTGAGACAGAATTTAAACTCGTGTCATCCTGACTACAGGTTCAGCGCTCTGTCTACTCTACCACCTAGCTACCCCCAAAAAATAAACAAACAAACAAACAAAAAGGGGTAGTTTCCATACTGGGTCATCTGAGGAGACAGTCACACATCATTGGTTGTACCATGTACGGGCAGATCAATAAAGAGAATAATTAGGGAGCATAGAGGAGATTAATCATTTAGAAATCTTGCTCTGATTTTAACAGATTTAATATTATAGTTCATCAAAGTATTTTTAAAAGATGTTTTTTCTTCATTGATTATTCCTTCTTTTCCAATAATAAAGAATATTTTTGTTGAACTACAGAGGAGAAAGAATACTAAGAATATTCTGGAAACAACAATATATCTTACATGTCTATCCATTGTATCAAGCCTCAAGTCATCTAATATATTACCATATAGTTCTAGATGATAGAAGGGTTATAATATTTCCTTACAATGCCCGCTATATGGTTGATTTTGCTTATTTTTTTCTTCCTAATAGGTATATATCCTTGCATGAAAAATAATTTCTGTTTAACAGTGTAAGAAAGGTACAGATTTGGAATTATAAGATCTGGGTTCAAATTCCAGCTGTGACACTTACTACCTATGTATTTTTATGGCTGCTTTTTGGGTCTCAGTTCTGTCTTCTGTAAAATGAGTGCTTTGGAAGAGAAGCCGTTTAAGGACTCTTACAGCTCTAAATCTATTTCCTATGTCTAAAGAATATCTAAGATCCTCTAATCTGAGGAATATTTTTCTATTATCATGGATTTTCAGATCAAGAGTTATACTGCAAGAAAAGGATTGTAATAAGACATAGTCATGTCCCCATTAGATAGGAATATAATGAAAACTGAAAAGTGTGTGTCTAGTCTATTTTTAAAGCCATCCAAAGATGCAGCTTTTACAATGTCCTTTGTTAAATCAACTTCTGAGTTGAATAAGTTTAGCATTATTATTACTACTGCTTATCCTTCCCTTTTAAAAATATCCATCATTAGGAGTTAAAATAAGCATTTTTTCCTATGGCTGATATCTTACTCCTTAATTTCTTAAAATTGTACTTACACGTGGTACTTGAGTGAGGAGAGTGTTTATAAACAAACGCCACCCCCTGCTTCCACATACATAACCACACACAGCATAGGAAAAGAGATTTTAGATGATGACAATTTCCTATTTGTTTTCACCTGAAATTATTTAATAGAAAAGTGAAATAGAATGATTTAATTTGAAACTTCAAGTTGAGCTTTGACTTAATTTCCTTCTCATTTGTAGTATATATTCTTATGGTATTTCAGTTGGATGTTACCTACAGATGGCAACTGAGGGAAATTATTTACTTGTTCTTATAAAATCTTCATGAGAATACTCTACACAGGCATCAAGAGAATCTTTAATGAAAACGTGAAGAGGGAGTAGGCATCCTTTAAAAATTATTCTCCACAGCAGACCCCATATTGAAAACCATATAGTCATTTGCATCCAGCCTCAGAACATTTTATGTACTTCTCAATGACATCAAATGTGGGTAATTCAAAAATCCATGCGGGAAAAAATAGATGGAAGTTGCTATTTTTTTAAATATGTGACATGCATTTGGATGCTCAGTTTGTGGAGTTACTTTATTAATACCTATGTATTATGGAAAGTCTTTGCAGATGAACAGTAAGTCGGGTCCAGTATTGACTAATAATGTTAGGGATTACAAATTGCTTCCTAAATATTATCTCATTTTGTCCTTCCAACAACCCCAGGAGACAGGTATTATTAGAATTATCTCCTTCATACTCATGAAGAAACTGAGATAGATAGAAGTGAACTGATTTGCTTAGGATCGTATCTGAGGCAGGATTTGAACTCAGGTCTTCCTGGCTCCAAGTCCAGCCTTCTAGCCACTGTGCTTCTTAGCTGCCTGTAGGAGGAAGAGAGCAGGTTGGGAATTTTTACAATGATACTAAGGTATTTTTAAGTTTAAAGACCCAACTTTTGTACCTAAATATTCAGTGAGAGGTATGGTACAATTATAAATCTTAGAACAGTGCATCTAAAGAATGAAAATTTCTTAAGAGTCAAAGTGAAATAAGAAGCACCTAGTAGATTCAAATAGTGTTCTGGCTTTCTGGTGAAAGATATGCACAGATGTAGTGGTTTAAGAAACATAGTAAGTTTATGGTCAGAAAAAGAGGCAGTCTAATGATGAGGCAAGATTAAGGGATAGATAGAAGGGCAATATCAAATGTGAAAAGCCCTAAAGGAAGTTCTTCACCGCATTGGAAGTATCCTCTGTGGAAGAGCATGGATGAGAATCATAAGAGATGAAAAGGCATTGGTAATTGGAGACCTGTATGTATGGTGCAAATATCTAAATTGATGACATAATTGATCCATTGACATGGAGAATTAGCCAATAATCAATTTTTAAGCGCTTACTATAATATCAGGCACTGTGTTAAGCACGGGAGATACAAAAAACAAAAGAAGCAAAAGGCAGTTCTTGCTCTCAGAAAACAAGAAAATTTACACATACAAGCAAGCTATGCAAAAGATAAATAGCAATTAACAGAGGGAAGGCACTAGAAATGAGGCGTTGGGAAAGACTTCTGGTAGAAGATGGGGTTTTAGTTGGGACTTGAAGGAAGCTAGGGACGTCAGAAGGTGGACATGGAGGGGAGCATTGTAGGCATGGGGGATTATCAAAGAAAATTTCTGGAGCTGAGAGATGGATTGTCACATCTGGATTATTAGATTCACAATCTGTTTTTCCTGTTTTTGTTTCTTTGGTGAGACCTGCCTTTGCAGTTTCCAGTTTCTTCTAGTGTGCTCATTATTTTTGGTCTATAGGTAATAAATTTTGCTCTCATAATTCCCATTTCTCTTTTGAACCACTCAGGAAACAAATGTGATGGTTTCATATTATCCTCATACTATATAAGGTCCTCTGTCTCATCAACTCGTATCATTTTCCTTTGCTTTTTGCAATATGTATTAATAATTGCCTATACTCCATTGGCTAGATCTGGAGATTGTAATTCTTTCTATTGTTATCCTCCCTTTAGGTTATCTTCTTATGCTCAAAGTCTTTAACTTTTCTTTTCCCTGAGAAAATTTTAGTCTTCCCACCCCACCCCACCCCAGCCCCGTGCCTTATTTGCCACTATGGCTCACTTTCTGACTCTCCTCTGATTCTGGTTTTCTTTAGGGCTGGATCTCAAAGCATCTCACCCTCCTCCCAAGCTGAGCAAGTCACAGTTCACCAACTTAGTGTGACTTTTGGATGGATAGAACTGACCTGAGCTAGATGCTGAGCTCTTTTGCTCAGCCTTGATGGAGTGTACTTAACAGGCTTCCTCCCCCTATTCTAGTACCTATCCTACTCCCACTGTTCCTCAATTCTTTAGCCTGTCTCTATAAATTCAGAGAGTTGCAGTGCTGGTACTTAAGCAGTCTGCCATGGTGCTGGCTGTCTTTCATAGTCCAAAACAAGTTTCTGCTTCTGCAGAGATGCTGCATTGCTGGCTGTCCATTGTGACCTGAGCCTGGAGTGGGGGTCTGCAGGGTACTGGATGGGTTGGGGGGTACAGTGTATGGGGTTTTGTTACAAGACCATTGCTTGGGTCCTTGAGTCAACTAGTGTTACCTCCCTGCCATTAAGTGTGAGGTGGAGGGGGGATGCTGAATGATCTCAGTGTAGAAGTCAGTTCATTTTTTTTTCAATTATCTTTTTCTATTCTGGGTGTACTAAACCATGGAGGTTGTTGATGTTTTATCTTTGGTGTATAATTAATGTCTTAGAGAGTTCTGATAGGTTGTGAGGGGAAGGAGAAAATGTCTAGGCCACTCATCTTGTTGTTCACATCACCTGGAAGAAGAAATGGATTTTTTCATTTGTGGTATAGCAAAGAGATCAGTGGCATTCTATCAAAGAGGACATACCGGGGAGTAAGATATAAGAAAGCTGAAAAGGAAGGGAAAAGGTAGTTTATGGTGGGTTTTGCTTAACAGAAGATTTTGTGTTTGATTCTAGAGGTGATAGGGAGCCACTGAAGCTAACACAGTAAAAGGGTGACATGGTTGGATCTATGCTTTAGAAAAATACTTTGACAATTGAATAAAGGATGGATTAGAATGGAGAGAGATTTATGATAGATCAGCCAGCAGTCTATTGTCATAATGTAAGCTTGAAGTTGTAAGGACCTACATGAGGGTGGTGGCAGTAAACATGCCTTTTTAGTTTTCCCACTTAATGAAAAAGTAGGATTATCATGTTTTGTGGTTATGATCCTTGAAATGTAACAGTTTTTCTTTGCATTGAGATATTTGAATGAGCTCATATATTAAGTTTTAAAACCCTTCCAAATATCCATTTAGAGCTTAATTACCCAATTCACAAAAGATACAGTGGAACATTGAACTCCCTATCTCCAAAATAGTTCATTTAAAACACAAGATAGATAGCTATAAGAGAAATCAACATTTGTGTATATATTAAGAAAATGATATAAAAGACATCTTCAACATGAATGAGAGAAAAAGAAGGAAGGCTGATTGTGTAGTGAGAACAAAAAAGAACACAATCTGGTATCCATGAGAAGCTTAAAGACCTGCAAGAGGTCCCCCAACACATTGGAGAGAACCTCTGTGTCATTCTTTTGGGGGATGTAGACAAGGTAACGATGGATGAGAGCTAGTGTATTGTTATCTGAATATGTGAAGAGAACTTTACCCAACATAGTGAGCCAATGAATCCCATTCAAAACATTGAAGTAAATATTAATAAGACATCGAGGAATTGCTTATTTTGAGGGGAATGACAAGCCAAAATAAATATGTTTTCTTAAATGCTCAATTTTTACCCAAGGAGCATTTACCTATATTGACTATATGAATATAGTTATATTAGTTTGAAGTGATAATCCCTCTATTATAGTATTTATTGTGGACTTTCAGAGACAGATTGGCACTCAAGGAGAGAAATTAGGCTTCTAAACTATAGGTCCCTTGAAGGACACTGAATGGAACTGCAAGAAAATACTGCTTCTCACCCCAAGAATTCACATTCTCTACCAGGCAAGAGAGAATGTATTCATTCAAGAATATTTACGCTCTCACCTTATGGAAAATGCAGTACTACATGCTGTGTGAGGGAGGGGGGGCAGGGTACAAATGTAAAAAGTAATAGTCTCTGATCTTAAAGACTTTACAATCTAAAGAACAAGAATTATTTGTTGTACCATATGAGCACTTGGTCTCACTAATTATTGACTTCGTTGACAATTAAAATGAGAAAACATTTTACTTACTACATTATTATACCCTTTTTATCACTGTCCAATGGAAGAGAAACAAGTATGCTTAATAACATTATTTGGGACAGGAAATAAAAGTCTTAATTTACTCATCAGATAGGACACATGATATTTCACAATAACATCTAATATTGTAATTTCTGATCTATTTATTTTTGTTTGGTAGAACATTTACATTGAATAAACCAAGCTATAGATTGTGAAAGATGTTGTGTTGCCCTTCAGAGATGCATCATCTACTGCTTGAGGCCAAGAAATGAGTAGTTTCCATAATTAGTAAGGGAAATTGAATAATTGGGTTGTGGGTTATGAGGTTTTTTTTTCCTGTAAGAAGAAAAACCATGTAATCTGTAAGTCCTAGTCAAGTGGGTTTATTTGATTTATTTTTTTAGCACACAATTATCTTGTGCTCGTTTAACATAAACTACAAAATAAATATTCAGGAACAATTTTTTTTTTAGTCTTCTCTAACCAGCAAAGCCACATAGCAGTGTTTTGGTAACATACAAACTTCTCAAAGACTTTTTCTTAAACGAAAAATGTACTGTTACTGTCTGATTTTTAACACAAACTAAAGTTGTAAAATTTTATAGAAAACATAATAAATAATAAAAAGCAATTTTCCTAATTCTTCCTAGGTTAATAGGAAATTTTGTTGCTCTCAGACTAATAACTACATGAAAAGATTAATGAATTTAACATATATGTTGAATCTTCAAGAAGTTTTTTTTGTTTGTTTTCTGAATGAATGCCTTTCCCAAATAATGCAGATTCTTTTCCAGATTATAGAAGTTCTTCCACTAAGTTCATATATAATGTAATATACTAATGCATTTTTTTATTTTGCAAAGGCCTTTAGCAATGTTGAAGAAGAGAATAGTTTAAAAAAGTAAAAACCACAAAAAAGACCGAAACACTATAGAATTTGACATAATAATAACAACTTAAAAACAAAATGATTTGACTAGAAACTTAGAGACTATTCATTTAAATTCTTAAATTCTACCTTTGACTTGCCACATGTCCTTAGAACATGCCACCTGCTATCATACATACCTACTCCCACCCTAGAGACCTAGATTAACCACAGTGGTGGGAATCTAAACTAGAGTGAGTGCAGAGGACCCATTTAAATATAGAATGTCCCCTTGAGGTCCAGTCTCACCTCAGGTCATCTGTTATCACAAATGAGACTAAGATAGTTCCATCTGTGAGCAGACATACATCCTAAAATGGCCCAGCATCTCTTCATGTTTTGTGAATTGCCAGGACACAGAATTTTATGGAATCACCCAGGGCAAGAGCTAAACACAAAAGTCATGTATCCTGTGCCAAAGTTAAAACAGTTTAGTTTCAAGTAGTGGGAGATAGAGAATGGTATTTTGTAGTTCATAGATTTTCAGTCAAAATTGTTGCTAGGAAAATATATCCCCAAATGGTACTTGGATCTTAGGATTCGTTGTGGAAGCAGTCCATAAAAATCATCTAATACGACTGCTTCATTTTACATCCAAAGAAACTAAGGCCCAGAGAAGAGAGGTGTCTTATCCATGATCACACAGATCATATGTTGCAGACCTAGAATTTTACCTCTAACTACAAATCTACTCTTTTTCCCACCGTATCACACTGACTTAATTGCACTAATATCTTTGCTTGTAAAATTTATAGGAGACTTCACAAGAGCCTTTGCTAAGACTTCATAAATACCAGTCCTCTGAGAGAAAACAAATCTCGTACCTCAGAGAGAAAATAAATGGGAGTTTGTGGGGAAACGCTACAGAGCTGACATAAAATGTACACAATTTGTTAAGTGTTGTGCATATGGCAACTTTGCCGTATTCAGCGACATTGATTCAGACTCAGGGACTACCCAATCAATGTTGCTGATTGACAGAGAAAATACAATGTGTCATCCTAGATTTCCAGACATCTACCTTCCCAAAGTCAAACACATGTGCAGAAAGCCTATCACGTGCACAGGAATGAAAGAGTTAGGCCTCTAGCATCTTTGTAAATCCCAATGTTTTCTAGTTGTGTTGCCTGGCCCATAATAGCAAGTGCTATTTTTTATATGTACTATTACCAGGTCTTGGCAGCAATAATACGTCTAATAATACTGTAAGGTCATTTCCAGAAATACCGTATCTGAAAAACAATAGCCTTGGGCATGTTCTTTGATCACAGTAGATAACATGGATTAAAGGAAAAGAGGGAATAAAATGGATAGGTATCAAATTCGATGCCATTGAAAGAAATAGTCTCTAAGCAGTGGAGAAGCGTGATATACCCCTAAGTACCAGTGGGTTTGATTCAAATTTGGTGAAGTGGAAAGAGTACCATGTGACCCTGAGCAAGTCAGAAACTCAATTTTCTCCTTTGTAAAATGTGGCTTTAAATACGTGCATTATCAAGTGAGGATTACAAGAAGTTAAAGCAAAAAAGAGCTTCATAGAATGCCAAGTGCTGTATCAATGCTATTTGTTATCAGTATTGCACATTCATTAAATTACACTAATCTTTCATGTAAAACTCTTTCATTGAGATAAACATCCATCTTAATTCTATGGAATAATCTCCCAACTGTTTTGTACTTGTATTATTGTGCTGTATTTTTAACCAAGAATCAATTGTTGGATGGATATCACTCTCTCTGAGGGCTAGCCATTAGCAGAATTGACCACAGGTGAAGCTTGTCTCTGGAGACCTCAACTTCCCCCTTAACTACCAGTTTGACTCAGTGGTATATCCTCTTTGTCATCCTAGATGTCCAAGCCCTGTACACCCTCTCTCCATTTAGGCCTATTCTTGATGGAGAATTTGATACATTCATGGACAAGGAGGTAAAAATTGTCAGCATACTCAGAAGAGAATTTTCAGCCAACTGGGGAACCAATATTAAAACAAAAATAATAAATTATTTATCTTGAGATTTTACCTGGGAAACTTCAAAACCCACAATGAGGGGAAGGGCATTGGAGGGAAAGTTAGGACCTTCCTATTGCCTCACAAATTATTACATTTAAATTTACTTCTAAGGCTGAACTTTGTGAATTCAAAGTTTTGTGGTTCCTTTTTTCATCATTGTCATTTGAGAATCACAGCTTTCTTCTGCCATGTCTAAAACTCTCTATAACTCTGCCTCTTTGGTTGTGTAGATACAGTGATACCAAATCAAATTGGAATGGAAAGTGCTAATACATGTGTATTTATGCATGCCTGTTTATATTATATATATACACTTATAAATATATAATGTTCAGTTGTTTTTCAGTCATGTCTAACTGTTCATACCCGATTTTGGGAGTTTCTTGGAAAAGAGAGTAGAGTGGTTTCCCATTTCCTTTTCCAGCTCATTTTACAGATGAAAAACTGAGGCAAACAGAGTTGGCGACGTGCCCAATGTCACATAGCTAGTAAGTGTCTGAAGCCACGTTTGAACTCAGGAAGATCCTAGGTCCAGCAGTCTATCCACTACATCACCTAGTTGCCCTACACACACACACACACACACACACACACACACACACACACACACACATGCACACACATACATATGTACATATATACACACATATACAGACACATGTTGTGTGTGTTTGTGTATATATATGTAGGAAGAGAGAATATGTGTGTACATGTTTATATGTATATACATTCAATGTAAACCAGAGCTTTGAGAAGTCAGGGAATAACGTAAAGGATAGCTTACCTATTTCAACCAGAAGTTACAATTTGTGCTGCTTATATAGGCCCTGCTTACAGGGCTGAGGACAGCCAGATCCAAAAGCTCCTTGTGGTCTTGATCCCTTTTGATAGCTTTTTTAGGGACAGTTGGAGACTCATAGGCTTCCAAACTTTTGCTTAGAAGAATTATGTGATAGTTGGTCCAGGGGATCATGGTTGTCTTTCCCATTGTTTTACAGACTACACATAAAAAAGGAAACAGGTCTTCTGGAAACACAATAGAATTGATTTCCTTCGTAATTCAGTGTATTTCATTTTACATGTATTTGAAAACTAAGAAGGAGGAAAGAGGCTTTTAATTTTTTTTTCCTATTTCATCCTTAGTGCTTAGCACAATACCTAGCACGTAGTAGGTATTTTTTAAAAAAATGTTATTTAACTTTACCTACTCACAGGTTTGTTGCAAGGTTCAAATGAGATAGTATTTGTAAAAACAGTGTCAGCACAAAATAGGTACTATAAACTTATTGTTTCCCATCAAGCATGCCATATTCATATAAATGAAATAATAAAAGAACTTGAGATTTGATTAAATGAATATATAATCTGGGTGTGTCTGGGCATGACCAGTTCAGCAAACACGGAGGTGCCCCTGAGGAACCTTCGAAACATGTCCAGATTGCCTAATATGGAGGCCACTGTGTCCCCTACCAGAGACTCAGGATAGCCTCTTTTGAATGACTGCCTGTGTCTTTAAAATTGGTGACACTGAGCCTTTTCACTCCCTTTTCCACAGTACTTTCTTTCTGCCATTTTTAACTGCTGTGTCCAGAGGGTGGAGATTCCCAGTTCAAACCCAATGGCACTTGTGAATGGGAACATCTAGAAAACTACCTACTATAGTAGAAAAAATGCTAGATTTGAAAGAATTATGATCTGATGCTGAGTGAGGGGGGCAGAACCAGGAGAACATTATACTCGATTACAGATACATGGTATCTCTGATGACTAACTCTAATAGACTTGGCTCTTCTCAGGAATGCAAAGTTCTAAGACAATTCCAAAAGACTGGTGATGGAAAAAGCGATTCCTATCCAGAGAAAGAATTATAGAGTCTGAATTTAGATTGAAGCAAAGTATTTGCTGTCTTTTTGTTTGTTTGTTTTTGTTTCCATTTTGTTTCTTCTTTCTTGTGGTTCATTCTGTTGGTTTTAGTTTTTCTTTACAACTTGACTACCGTAAGAATATGTTTAGTGTGAAGGTATATGTAGAACCTATATTGGATTGCATGCCATCTTGGGGGGGGGAGGAGAAGAAGGGGGAGAAAATTTGAAACTCAAAAACTTAAAGAACTAAATGTTGTAAACTAAAACTAAAAATTAATAAGAAATTCTATGAAAAAATGCTAGATTTGGAGTTAGAGGCTAAGGGTTTTAAATATGACTATGTTATTAACTATTTGTGTGGTATCATGCAAATTTTAATTTCAATGGACCTTAGTTTTCAATGTATAAAACTAGATGGTTTCTAAGTTCCCTTATAATTCTAAAATATATATGATTCATGTACTCTTTGAAGTTATGGTTTCCCAATAATAATTTCTTTTTTTATGTTGCTAAATGTTTTTTTTAATTTTAAATTTATTTATTTAACATATTTAGTTTTCAGCATTGATTTTCACAAGAGTTTGAATTACAAATTTTCTCCCCATTTCTACCCTTCCCCCCACCCCAAGATGGCGTATATTCTGGTTGCCCTGTTCCCCAGTCAGCCCTCCCTTCTGTCATCCCACACCCCTCCCATCCCCTTTTCCTTTCCTTTCTTGTAGGGCAAGATAAATTTCTATGCCCCATTGCCTGTGTATCTTATTTTCTAGTTGCATGCAAAAACGTTTTTTTTTTTGTTTTTGAACATCTGTTTTTAAAACTTTGAGTTCCAAATTCTCTCCCCTCTTCCCTTCCCACCCACCCTCCCTAAGAAGTCAAGCAATTCACCGTAGGCCACATGTGTATCATTATGTATAACCCTTCCACAATACTCATGTTGTGAAAGACTAACTATATTTTGCTCCTTCCCAACGCATCCCCCTTTATTGAATTTTCTCCCTAGACCCTGTCACCTTTCCAAAGTGTTTGTTTTTGATTACCTACACCCCCATATGCCCTCCCCTCCATCATCCCCTCCTTTTTTTAATCTTCTTCCCTCTTCTTTCCTGTGGGGTAAGATACCCAATTGAGTATGTATGGTATTCCCTCCTCAGGCCAAATTTGATGAGAGCAAGATTCGCTCATTCCCCCCTCACCTGCCCTCTCCCCTCCTCCCACAGAACTGCTTCCTCTTGCCACCTTTATGTGAGATAATCCACCCCATTCTATCTCTCCCTATCTCCCTCTCTCAATATGTTCCTCTCTCATCCCTTAATATCTTCCCTTCATCTTCAACTCACCCTGTGTCCTCTCTCTCTCTCTCTCTGTCTCTCTCTCTCTCTCTCTCTCTCTTTCTCTCTCTCTCTCTCTCTCTCTCTCTCTCTATATATATATATATACATACATATACACATACATATATACATACATACACATTCAGTTATATATATATACACATAAACATATATATATATATTTATGCATATTCCCTTCAGCTACCCTAATACTGAGGTCTCATGAATCATACACGTCATCTTTCCGTGTAGGAATGTAAAAAAAACAGTTCAACTTTAGTAAGTCCCTTGCAATTTCTGTTTCTTGATTACCTTTTCATGCTTCTCTTGATTCTTGTGTTTGAAAGTCAAATTTTCTATTCAGTTCTGGTCTTTTCACTGAGAAAGCTTGAAAGTCCTCTATTTTATTGAAAATCCATATTTTGCCTTGGAACATGATACTCAGTTTTGCTGGGTAGGTGATTCTAGGTTTTAATCCTAGCTCCATTGACCTCCGGAATATCGCATTCCAAGCCCTTCAATCTCTTAATGTAGAAGCTGCCAGATCTTTGGTTATTCTGATTGGGTTTCCACAATACTCAAATTGTTTCTTTCTGGCTGCTTGCAGTATTTTCTCCTTGATCTGGGAGCTCTGGAATTTGGCGACAATATTCCTAGGAGATTTCTTTTTGGGATCTATTTGAGGAGGCGATCAATGGATTCTTTCAATTTCTATTTTGCCCTGTGGCTCTAGAATATCAGGGCAGTTCTCCTTGATAATTTCTTGAAAGATGGTATCTAGGCTCTTTTTTTGATCATGGCTTTCAGGTAATCCAATAATTTTTAAATTATCTCTCCTGGATCTATTTTCCAGGTCAGTGGTTTTTCCAAGGAGAGATTTCACATTGTCTTCCATTTTTTCGTTCCTTTGGTTCTGTTTTATAATACCTTGATTTCTCATCAAGTCACTAGCTTCCACTTGCTCCAATCTAATTTTTAAAGTAGTATTTTCTTCAGTGGTCTTTTGGACCTCCTTTTCCATTTGGCTAATTCTGCCTTTCAAGGCATTCTTCTCCTCATTGGCTTTTTGGAGCTCTTTTGCCATTTGAGTTAGTCTGTTTTTTAAGGTGTTGTTTTCTTCAGTGTATTTTTCAGTATTTTTTGGGGTCTCCTTTAGCAAGTCATTGACTTGTTTTTCATGGTTTTCTTGCATCACTCTCATTTCTCTTCCCAATTTTTCCTCTACTTCTCTAACTTGCTTTTCCAACTCCTTTTTGAGCTCTTCCATGGCCTGGGACCAGTTCATGTTTTTCTTGGAGGCTTTTGGTGTAGGCTCTTTCACTTTGTTGACTTCTTTAGGCTGTATGTTTTGGTCTTCTTTGTCACCAAAGAAAGAATCCAAAGTCTGAGACGGAATCTGGGTGAGTTTTCACTGCCTGGCCATATTCCCAATCAACTAACTTGACCCTTGAGTTTTTCAGCGGGGTATGACTGCTTGTAGACTAACGAGTTCTATGTTCCATGTTTGGGGGGGATGTGCCAGCTCTGCCACACCAGCACTCCTCCTTCCCCAAGAACCCCCAACCCGGACTGAGCTTAGATCTTCAGCAGGCTGTGCATTACTGCTCTGATATGCCACTTAATTCCTCCCACCAGGTGCCTGAGGCCAGAAGCAACTGCAGCTGTAGCTGCCCCACCTCTGCTGCCCCAGGGGTGGTGGCCAAACCTCGAACTCTTTCCACTCCCCCAGCTTTTCCCACTAACCTTCTCCTCTGTCTTTGGTGTTTGTGAGTTGGGAAGTCCGGTAACTGCCACAGCTCGCTGATTCAGGGCACTAGGGCCCACTCCGCCCGGTTCCTGGTCTGGTTGGTCCAGGCCACTCACGCTGGGCTCTGCTCTGCTCCACTCCCAGCTCCCAGCTCCCAGCTCCATGTGGGATAGACCTCACCCAGAGACCATCCAGTGTGTCCTGGGCTGGAGCCCTGCTTCCTTCTGCTGTTTTGTGGGTTTTGCAGTTCTAGAATTGGTTCAGAGCCATTTTTTATAGGTTTTTGAAGGGACTCGGTGGGGAGCTCACACTAGTCCCTGCTTTCCAGCTGCCATCTTGGTTCCCCCCCCAATAATAATTTCTATATCAACTACTTTAAGAAACAAAATGACAGTGTGGGAATCATAGCTCAGTTGTATAAATGCAAGTTTATATACCCATAGCTATGTCTGTACAAATGTAGACAGAGATGATATAGACATAGACACAGATATAGATATGGATGATTGATATAGATGAAGACATATTCACACGCACATTTCTGTGAAGGATGCTATGTCTTGCGTTTAGAAGAGAGACATTTTGTTAAAGTATCCAATGTGATGATTCTCCTCTGATCTTCATAATCCCAGTAATTATTTGTTGTCACAGCTACAATACTATTTTTAGTCACTTGTAAAGGCCATGTAATCTGATTTTTTTATTAAAAATTAATATTTCCAAGAAGTGAAATATATTTTATTATAATTTTCCACAATGACAAGATTTCTTTTGATGCTGTGCCCATCCCCCTTCAGCGAATAAATTTTAAGCACTTTTCTCTCCTTTGTTAGTTCACCCCTACTTTCCTTTAGCCTTATGGATGTGAAAACGGTTATATAGGCTTAAAAGCTGGACACCTACTTAATGTGAATTCTGACAGTCTAGGAATGTCAACTTCTTCCTTCCCCCCACATACATTCTCCCTACTCATATTTAGAATTCTTTTAACTGGTGATACAGGCTTAATGTGAAATGAAAGTTATAATTTCTTAGAGTCTTAAAGTTGGAAGGTATTTAAGAGGGCTTCTTCTCCAACCAATATCTGTACTTCCTGATAAGCAGACTTCTGCTAGAAGACCCCCAATGATGGTAAGCTCCAAACCTGGAGGCAGCCAGTTCTATTTTTCAACAGTTCTAATTGTTAGAAGAGTTGTCCTTATCTGACCATCTATCTGCAACTTCTGTTTTAGACAAGAAAAACATGCATCATCATGCTTCCACATGGCAGTCCTTTAAATGAACCAGGCAATTACATTGACCCTTCCAAATCTTTTCCAAATTAAAAATTCTCCAACTTATTTTTACTGAATCTGGCAGTTGTATTGGCATTATCTCAACAGTCATATTCTCTATCATGAAGCAATATGACAGATCTGGAAGTAAAGGTAATGGGTCATGTATAAGCCAACAACTCAGAAACATATCTTTTTCTAAGCACTAATAGCACAACTGTTTAGAATCCATGCCATGAAGGAACTTAGGGCTTCAATGTGCTCATGATCCAGTTGTTCCACGGTAGAGTCTTGAACTGAACTGCAATAGAGTAAGTGTTGGATTGAGACTAGCTCTGGATGTGAATCACAGTTCTGCCATTAACTATGTCTTTTGGGTCACATATTTAATCTCTCTGGGCTTTTCTTTCTTCATCTTTAAAACAAAGTATTTGGTTGAGAGGCACTATGGTATAATTGAAATATCAATGGATTATTACTTAATTTTTTTTCTTTTTTCAGGAAGGTAAGTGGCGAACTGACTGAGGTTGCTACTGTAGTTTGGGTTCAAATCCCCATCCTTAGACATCCTATCTGTATGGCTTTGGGAAAGCACTTTCACTTCTTTTCTTATCTGTAAAATGAGGGGGTGATACTATGATTTCCTCTGAGGTGTTCTCTCACTTGGATCAATGAGCCTATGACTTAGATTTCTTAGTTCATCTCTGGCTCTTAGCACAGCCATACAACAGTTGCTAGCAGTTCTCTGTTTATTTCCATAAGCTGATCCAAAATAATAATTATAAAATCAAAGCACAATATCAACTAGTTGCAGATACAAAATTCAAATAAAAGAAAGTCAGGAATATGATAAATATATTGAATACATGTATATGTGTGTTGTGTATATACATATATATGCATGTATATGCATATACACACATACATACACATATATGACATTGATTTGGAAAGTTTATCCTCTAAAAAAAATCAGGATTATAAAATTGATCCAACTATAAATCTTACCTATACTATGTAATCTCTAAAGGATTTGAAAGTGATGGCATTTCATCTTTTTTTCCAATTAATAAAATGTTTTATGTGACAAATATTTAATTTTATCTAATACATTAGGAAGAAAATAATGTATAAATCTGGCTTCATTATACCAGAAAGAAATACTGATATCCCTCTATATAATACCCTTCATAATAAAGTGGATGTATATGATTAGAAAATCTCACTTTTATTCTGATTGTAATTCACAAGCAAAAATGAACAATTATTATTATCACTCATTATATCTTTTAAAAATAGATTTCTTGTTTATTAATAAGAGGTCTGTTAAATTCTCTAATTGGGGCCCATCTTAGCTTCTTTAGTTAAAGTGTACTTTTCATTCTGCAGACAAAAACAAAGCAAAACAGAAAAAAATCATGGTAATTCTACAATGCTGTTGTAATTGTTGTCCTTTTTAATGAAGCTGTATTAAGATTTATATTTACAAAATGCAAGACTACCAAACTTAAATAGACCTGGACTTAACTCTGTCTCCCTGATGCAAGGTTTTATCTATTTCTTCCACCTCACCCTGGCATACTACAGTATGCTACATGCTATCTTAACTGAAACAATAATATGGATTTTTTAAAAAAAATCTTTCCAGTAACTATTTTCTTAGAAAATAAATCAATAAATTTCAATAGGTCCACTTAGTAGCTTCAGCTGAAGTGTTGTTCAGGAGAAGGAAAAAAAAGGAAGAGGAGCAGAAAGAGAAATAAAAAAATGATGCCGCCTAGCTACAAGCTGCAGAGGGAAATTAATATTCAAAAGGTTAAGGTGTCTGTGAAATGTATGTAATGAGTAACACTCATAGTTTGTTACTATAGGTTCATTGCCTCTAATGTTGAGGACGGCACATGGATAATTTACGATTCCCATTGTCCCCTCTGCAGGGATTAATTCTGAATTATTTATGTACCTATATACGCACAGAACTGAAACATTTTAGTTAAAGTCAGCCACTCACTCATAGTCTTGAAATTATGCAGCCCTTGTTGCTAAAAATGATGTTAGCCTCTTGTGATTTAAGTCATAACATTTTATTTTCAGTCCCACTGAGAGAGAAAGCATACAGGCGGGGGAAAAAGATATATTTTTGTAGGATAAATCTCAGAATGCATTTTTAAAGATGTAAATAGATAATGGTAATTTTGTCGTGTCAAATTATTGTTGTAGAGTGCATGTAAGTAAACCTTTATTTTATTCATGATTTGTGTTCATTTTTCTGTTGTATTATAAGGCTTTTCTCCCTTCTTTGATGGGCATCTTTAAATACAAAGGCTTTGCACTTCAGGAACAAGGAATTCCACCTATGTTCTAATTAATCAGAGAATGAAAGTTCAATTTGGGAAACTGTTCTTAACTACCCAGAACTCTCCTCTCATCATTGCGTTTGGTGTAAATGAAGTCATGTTACTATACTCATTTCAAAACCAATGTTTTCATGCTTCTATTAAAAAGTTCTTGGATGACACAAAGATTTTTTTTAATTATGCCCCACATAAATGAAGGTGGCAATTTATTTTTTTCAAAAATAATGATTTGGATATAGACTGTCTGATAAGCGCTAACCTTGACAGCATAAACAGATCATACAGATTTTAATAAATGAGCTTAGAATTGAGTACATTATGTGCATTTAACCATTTCCCCTCCTTGTTCCACTTTCCTCTTTTGATATAACTTGCATAGTCATCTGGATTTAAATTCATTTTTGTGATTAAAATGGGGGAAAAATGAACAAAATTGGGGGGGGATAGTGAACAAAAAAACCAATCAGGTCTTTATTGGACTGACCTTAGCTAGGACTTTGGAGCTTCAGACAACTCAGCCTATTCTATCCTCAAGAATTATATCCCCCCCCCAATAATTCTGATACATCTCAAGGAGAAAGCATGATTGGACTATTTAAGTACAAAAAAGATAAAGAATTAGAGGAATTTGAAGTGCAAAAGGAAAAAAAAATAAATGAATATATATGCACATATATATCTGTATTAAATATCAACCCTCTTCCCCCTTCCCCTCCTATTCAACAATTGCTAATAAATTAGGAGGAGGGGCATATTGATGTACTGCTTGACTGTAACACAAAGAATTGTAGTTAGCAAAAAGCTGCAGTGGGTAATGAACAGTATTTTAACTCGGCAGTTTAACCTCAGTGTCTGTCAGCTCTGACCTTTTACCAACCCCAATGAGAGTCTGATTTCTCACTTTTGCTACTCACTGCTGGATGAGTGAATGTAGAATTTGACAGCGAGAGGTTTTACATGAAAAGGAAAGATACTTAAAAAGCATGTTTTGTGATGATAGGGTACATTTATTCACTGTTCATTACACTGGGTGCAGCAGCGGTGGTGGTGGCAGCGTTGGTGGATTGATTGGGTGTGAGCAGCTCGTCTGCTGGAGAAGTGAAGGGGCTCTTATTGACCTGCATGGGAGCTGCAATGACCTCTAGATGACCCCCCTTTCACCTGAAATTGACCTTGAGAATAGCCTAGGGTTCACCCCACTTTAAATAGGGGGAAAATGTTTTAACAGCATGTGAATGATTAGCATCGACACATTGTGAATTTCTCTTTCTTTTTTCTAACTTTTATAGAGGTGTGTGTGTGTAGGGGGTAAGGAGAGGGTTGGCTTTTAAATTTCTAGATCCTGCAGCTGCGCTGCTTGGTGTTGGTGCAGATTTATGGAGGGAGCCAACTAGACGTTGGACTGCTTGATGCTAAATTTTACCATTCATCATTATTGATTAGGGTCCATACTCTATGACAGAGCCCAAACCTTACTATGACAATTGCTGTTTCAGTTGTTATGGGCCATAATGGGCAATAGGAATGATTTAAACGAGCACAATAGCTATCTGTAATTACACATGAATAATCCATGAATTCTCTACCACAGAGCTTATAATCAGACCCTAACAACCAAGGCCCAAGACATTTGTACTTGTTTTCCCTTTCAGGGCCTAGACCAAAAGGTGCCCTATACGTGCAAATTCAGGTACAAGAGACAAATATCCATTACTTCCTTCCAGCCCAGTATTGAGTTTTGATCCTTGGTGAAAAATAAATCAGCCAAAATGGAGGGTAATGGAGTATTGCATTTTCACTGATGGTTTGATCACTTAATGAACTTGACTTCTTAAGAGAAACAGATGCCCATGGACATTTTGTCAATTGTTACTCAATAACTGTGCTTGGATTTGTCATGGGTATGTGGAAAACTCATAGTGAAGATGAAAATCTTTCATTTTTTTACCATTAAAATTAAGTTTTTATTTGGCAAAAACTGTTCATGGAGAAGCTCCTATTTGTTAGTAAGTTAGGATAAAAAATACCTAGAACAAAAATTATGGTATAATAAATGTTTGTCAGGTTGTATGTGACTTCAATAAATTCTTGGCTCCAGGAACTTCTCAGAAGACAGCCCTTCTCAGCTTTATATAAGAAGAAGAATCTTCTTCTACTAAGGTTGAATTTTTTTTCCTTCCAAACAATGGCAGAGAACACAAGCCCTCTATGACTTCATTGTGCCCTCCAGGGATATAATTAAAAGCCAATTGAGTGATGTCTGGCAGAAGAAATGATCAAATGTTCTCCTGTGACAGCTTCCTAAGTGGCTGATTTAGAGACCACATTGGCCAGCATTTGTTGGAGCCACCACCACTAGATTAGATTTGCCTTTGAACTGGACATAAGCCCAGTACCAATAACCCACCTATGAGTGAGAATGGAAGGAAAAATATTGTCCCTTGGTTGTACATTTGTGTGCTCATGATCCATGGTCCAAGGTCCATGATTTGCAGCTTGGCGCAATCTAGGAGAAGTTGTTTCTCATAGTCCTTCGAATTAACACTGTCCTGATAGGCCCAAGTAACTAAATGGGATTTTAATTTTTATATTAGCAGCTCATTGAATTGATCTATAGAGATCCATCTAGAGAAAGATGGTCCCCGGATAGATCCTATGTGATCTACTACATGATGGTACAGGACACTGTGATTTAGGTTGGGCATGTGACAGTATTTTCAGTAAAGCAAGTTATTCATTGCATATTGAAGTTGTTTAACTCTGACAAATTGTTTCAAAAATGATTTTTGAACAGTGCCCTCAATTTTACATGTAGCAAAACTGTAGATACTTTGGCAATGCAGTAAAATATTAGTAAATTCAGAAATAAATTCAACCAGTATGTGCATGGCCTTGACTTGACCCATTTTCTATCCAAAGTAATACTCTATAATTCTTGCTTCATTCAGTGCTAATCCTATGCATAAAAGGAAGATACAGGAGCATTTGTACACAATGACACTGTCACATGCACACAGGAGGATCCTATTAATCTGATTTTTCCCCCCAGTGTGTGATCTGCTTACACCTGTGATTGTTCCAAAGCTCCATGGTGCCTTTACTTAACCAATGCATGTTATCTATTACATTTCACCTACCTCTTCTATCTCTACAGTGATGAATCACTGCAAGGGTCCTCAGCAGGTTAGAGAACCTGCAAATTGCAATTATTCTAATTTGGGATCCTACAGTGCAATTTTGATCCTTGGGGACATTTTTTCCCCTTCAAATTATTCTAGGATTGAAGTGTGTTTTGAACATTCTGCTAAATGGGCTTTACTGCAAGATTAAAATATAACACTTAAATCTTAAAAAAGTAACTATTGTCAAATGAAATAAAAGCCTGCACAGTTTTATTCTGAGACATGCAAATGATTTTTTTAAAATATTATTTCCTCCTAACTGCTGACATTTATCTGTACATCAAGTAAACAGAAAGTAGGAACATGTTTTCTTTAACAGCCAAGTCTTTACAGAATCCAAAAAGGAAAGAAAAATGAATGACTTGTAATTGCTATGACATTAGAAACCCATGAAGTAGTGTAGTCAGCTTCCATCTCATCTTTGTTCCTACCTCTCTATAAAGGATAAGGCAGTTTTGCCCAGAGGAAGAAATAAAAGGGAATCCTTGTTAAAAGGTACATTAACGCGAAAAGAACAGCTTTATTGGGGACATGTGCAGAAAGGAATGTTTGAGTAGTAAATGATAATTTACTTTTGAGGTATATTAAAAAGGTTTAATCTTACTGATCATGAGTTAAATTGGATGTTTTAATCAGTTAGCAAGTGCCAAAAATAATTATGCCAGAGTGCTTAGTCTGCAGAATGTGTACACAAAGCATATAAATCCTTTCCTTCCTCAGGGATTTCTCAGAATAACACACAACTAAAAGACAAAAGCGATATCAAACTCATATAAATTAACATTGCAAATGATCTGAGAAATACACTAAATAACGTGATCGTATCATTGTGAATATACCACACAGGCATGGGAGTAGTGTCCAACACAAATAAATTCATTAATCTCCTGTATCCCTATTAAACTTTTTGGGAAACTTTTCTTCTATTTACTCTCTACAGTTCATTTGAAGGTCATTCCTTTCAATAAGGATGTGGGCCTGGGTGACAGAGTAGAGAAATGTGAATTCATTTTAGAAACTAAATTTAAAAATAGGATTGTTTCCGTAATGAGTGAATAAAAGGGGGTTGATAATGGTTGAGAGAGATGACACCCAACATCCTTTCCATTTCAAAAAAAGTCCATGATTTTTAAGATAAATATTGACCACAAGGCAATCAGGGAAATTTTCACAAAGCAAAGTCACGTAAGAGTTGTGTCATCTCTTCAAAATATGTCAACATTGTCATAAGAGATGAAGAGGGAAGGGTATAAAAGAATCTAAAGAAAGTCTAAAGAACAAAATTCAAAAATGAAGTTAACATGGAGAAGTAACAAAACATTTGTAGAATACAACATTAGTCATTCTCTCTAAATAAAAGGACACATCCTTTCTTTCTGTTAAGTGAATTAACGAGGTTTTCTTGGGGGTGTAATGAAACCAATAATAAGAATATGCTGGAATTAACTTGAACCATCTCCCAGAAAGTAATTGCTAAGTTTTCAGTGTGAGCATTTATACCTTGGAAATAGGTAAATTCTATAAATCATGGCTTGATGGGTTATTTTGTTGATTTGTTAGACTTAAGAAAGTGTTAATATTGCAGAATAAATTTAAAAGTGTCTTGAATATCTTATTTTTTGGAGATACAGTTGTTAAAAATTTACTGGTGTACCACTAATAGCTCATATCCACATGGCACTTTAAGTTTTGCAAATCATTTTACACATAGTACCTTATAATATTAACCACACAACAATCTTCTGAGGTGCTATTATTATTAGTCCCATTTTTCTATTTGAGGAAACTGAGGCTGATAGGGGTTCAATGACTTGTCCACAGTCTATACTCCTAATTCCAAATCTAATACCTTATCATCTACAACATGCCGGCTCCCTTTTTGCTTCATAATAGACTTTATTTGGGTGTTTGTCAGAAAAGATTTGTTATGTCAAAATTGCATACGTATAAACACACACATATACATATGTAATGATATAATAGGTGCTTGATGAGTGCTTATTCCCTTCCTCCCTCCCTATACAAATATTACCTCATTTGATACTCACAACAACCCTGGGAAGTAGGCGCTTTTATTGTCCCTATAAACAGTTAAGTAAATTGAGACAGGCATAGATTAAGTGATTTATCTATGGTCACAAGCTAGTAAGTGTCTGAGGCTAGATTTGAACTCAGGTCTTCCTGACTCGAACCTAGTGTTCTCTCCATTGTGCTACGTAGATGAAGGGGTTTATGGGATATTTGGTGCTACTCATGCATCCGCTTTTGGTTTCTACCTCTCACCCAACACTCACCTGTGGCTCCAAGAAGCTATAGTATGCAAAGTGGCCACACCCTTTGGGCACAAGGTTTAAACCAGATTGAGGGTAACAAACAGGCTTCAAACCTATTGGTGAATTGGGGGATGTCTATGTGAAGACTTCAACCAAAAGGACAGATGAGAATAATTTGTTCCAATGACCACAAAGGCAGCTGAAGCAGGTTCTCTGGAGCATTTAGTAATTAGTCTGATATTGAAGATGCCAAGTTCATCCACTGCATTCTGAGCTATCTCCAGACATCTTGACTTTCGTCTTGCTACTGGACTTTGATGATTCTGGAAGAGAGAGAAAGAGAGCTGATGACTTTGTGCCACTGCCTCATGTCGTTGATCCTCTTAAAAAACAAAGTATGAACAACTATACATACATATATATGTACATACATACATACAAAGATATATACACACATATATGCAGATTATATAGATAGATAATATATACATATTCACAATTATGACAGTGTTCTTCATTATCTTTTTTTTCTATGACAAAATCTTTAAAATTTGATAATAGCTAAGCACAGCTAGGTTCAATAAGAGGCATGTGAAACTATCTTTAATCCTTTCAGGCTTTGCAAAGTTGGCATGCAGCTGAATAGTTTAAATGATTCTTATACCTGGAAAAAATAGAATATGTATTTTTGAATCATGCTACACAATAAAGAAATCTTTTCTAATAAGTAACAGAGATTACTTATCTAAAGTAGAGACACTATTTTTGATGAGTATAATGTTAATAGAATATGAAGATTTTCCCTGTCCATTAATAGGCCTCATATGGAGCCCATTGAGGGAGGGAAGCTTGCTTAGGGGAGGCTTGCTTATAGGAAGACTTTCACACCTGTTGGTACTGAGTTGATTAGGCACTGAGTCAAAAGGGTTGTGATGCCTTCTGGCTCTGAGAAGTGTATACATACTCTGAGTTGGTATTTTGCTTTGGTGGTTCGCTTATGAGAAGGATCTTTTGATTTCCTGGGTCTAGGCTCTGCCATATGTTCAGTCTCCCTCCCCACCCCCTCCCCACCCTCTCCCCCCACCCCCAATGCTCAGATGTAAAGTCTCTCTTGATCCAGTGGATAACAATACTGCTTTGATTCAGGTGGTCAGAGCCCTGTCTGAATCTATATTGGGTCTGTCTGTTGATGTTTATAATTTGTTTGTATTTTGTTCTGAAGTTCAGGGTGCTAGCTTTTTCCCCTGAACTAAGTGAATGCTGTCTGTATGCTGGATTAAAGTAAACTTGTCAACCCCTTCACCTTGCTTTCCTTAGTTAAGCAGATCAAAAGAATCTGTGCTGTTGGCAGCTTTCTGGGTGCTGGCTATGGTTGGATCTTATACCCCCACAGAAGCTGCTAGCTGGATTGTTGAAACAAATGGCTTAATGCTAATTTCTCTGCTTGTATTTTCTCTGACATTCAGCATGCTGACTCTTCCCCTGAACTAGTGAATATAATTAAAAGTAGGATTATTGAGCCCTTTTTGAGCAATCTTTCCTAGAAAATCAGATTGAAGAACCTGTGCTAGCAGGCCATGCTGGGTATACTAGGATGCTTGCTGTTACAATGAGTCCAAGCTATCACTTTCCACTAATACTTTCTTTGACTTATTTTACCTTGTTTCCTCTTCCAAACAAAAGGATTTCTCTCTCTCTCTTTTTAAAATTTGAACTGATGAAAATAAAATACGCATCTGTTTATTTGAAAATAAAATACTACATTTGAAAATAAAGAAGTCTTCAACTTTTCTAATTTATTTTTGAAAATGATCTTCCTAAAATGAAATAGTGTCAATTAATGCAAAGAAAGTAAACACCGGAGTCCCAGAAGTTAGATCATTTCTATCTTGATTTATGAGCTATGTGTTTTAATTGGATTAAAATCACATTTTTTATTTTTAAAATTTTATTTTGTAGTCACTGTATTTAAGATAAGATTAATGAGATTTTCATTTTTCACTAAGTAGAATTAAAATTGATGGATAAAGAAATAATAACCTATATTGAGGTGATAGCTATGTGAGTAGAAAGAGGGGGATGCATATTAGAGACGTTGTGAAGGTAGAAATGGTAAGATTTGATGAGGGATTGTTTATGTAGAGTGAGCTGTGCTTAAAGAGAAGAGGACAACAAGGTTGCAAGCCTAAGTGACTAGGAGGAAAGGTGTTCCCTCAACAGCAGTAACAATACAAGTAGAAGAGTTTGGGGAAAGGAAAAGTTTGGGAGGAAAAATAATGAATTCTCTTTTGGGCTTATTCAATTTGAGGTGCTTACAGGATACCCAATTTGATATGTCCAAAAGGCAGTTGGTGATACAGGACAGGAGCTCAAGAGAAAGACTCGGATTGGAGATACAGATGTCAGGATCTGTAAAATGTACTACATGAGTTTTAGGGTTACTTCTGCCTCTAACAATCTGTAATTCTAGTTGGATAAAATACAAAAGTTGGTCAAAAATCACTTGGATGAGAAGATATAATGCTGAGTCACATCCAGAGCCAAGGATAAAAATATGGAAGATGAGCAACTAGCTACGCTACAGAAACAACCAGTTCAGAACTGTAATTCTATCAATGTGGGGACCTCCCAGTGCAAAAACTGCAGTATTTCATACTATAAAACATACAAAGAATGTAAAAGGGATACTTTTAAAATGATTCTTTTCTCAAATTTGCCTGTGTTTAATGTTCTCTGTTACGTATTCCTTCTGCTAGAGGGAATATTAAAAGTCCCAGGTAAAAAGTAAACCATAGGGGTATAATTTTCAAAACTGCTTAAGGTTTACAAATATCTGGGTCCAAGCTACTTCATATCTAGTGGCAATTGAACTAAATAGTGTAGACATGGTTTCAGATTGGCTTTTTCCCCCTCCAGGAGTACACATGGCCATTAAGCACACCTCAGAGAAATAATTGACTCTGCTCCTCATACCCTGGGCCATGTCCACCCACCACAAGAATGTTTTGCACATTCAACATACACAGAAATGTAGAGGGCATCTTAGCTTGGTTTACACTGCTATTCCTGGGAAGGGTCCCTTGGAGAGTTGGACTGATTTTTTTTTTTTTGCCTTTTGTCTTTTTGTCTTTTTTTTTTTACAAGTTGTCAAATTGCAAATGGCTAAGGATTTCTATCACAGATTTTCCTTTTTTTCTCCCTTCATCAAGCACTAGTAAAATTTAGAAGGGAGTTTTTTGGATAATTTTTGTGACATATTTTAAGTAAATTCTAATTATGACATATAGATTTCCAGATTGAATGAATGCGATTTGTTCTGTTGTGCATTATCATTATGCAGTAGCCAGCATACTGTTTAAAGAAGCTGAATCAATCAGTCAATATTTGTTAAATACTTACTATGTACCAGGAAGTGGGCTAAGGATACAAAAAGACAATCCCTGCCCTCAAGGAGTTTACAATCTAATGGGAAAGATAACAAGCAAAAACAAGCTTTATATAGGATCAATAGGGAATAATTAAGAGAGGGAAGACACTAGAATTAAAAGAGGATGGGGAAGACTTCCTGTAAAAGATGTGATTTTAGTTGGGACTTAAAGTTAGTTGGCAAAAATTAGTAAGAAGTTATGGACATATTTGTAAGCAGTGGAGAATGAGCCACTAGACATGGAGAAATTGAAAATAAGTGAAAGAATTGGAATGACAGAGGCAGAAATCTTTTGGAGAAAATGGGATGAACTGGGATTTCTTGAACAAGTGGAGGTGTTAGCCTTGGTAAGGAATAAGGTACTTCATCATGTGAGACAGGAGGAAAGGAGGAAATAATGGCAGAAGGCATCTGAATAATAGGAAATGAGGAAGAGGGGAGAAGAGGGAGCCCACGGAGAATGGCTTCAAATTTTTCTCTAAAACATGAGGCAAGGTTATGACGAGCTGAGAGAATGAGGGTAGTGAGAACCATAAATTAAAGGTCTTAGGATGGATGAAAAGATTTGGAAGACCTGATGTGGAGAGTGGGATAGTGAGTTAAAAATAAGGAGGTAAAGTAGGATTGTCTAGCATCAGTGAGGGTCCAGATGAGGCTGTGTGACATAAATTTATGGTGGACCTAAAAGGAATAGCTGTGTAATTTTCTCTTTCATGCACATGTGTAGGAGTGAAGGAGGCGAATGATGGGAATGATCCAAGGTTAAGATTTAGTATGACATAATTGCCAAGATGGTAAAGGGGATAGTGATTCAAGAGGGAAGGACAGTGTAGAGTTGAGTTGTTTCACCAAGGGATCAAGATGAGGAGAAGAGGAGAGTGTGGCTAATGCAGGAAAGATGGCCTAGTAGAGAATTGAGGGGTCAAGAGATTGGAGGTCATGGTACAGATGTAGAATAGAGTTTTATAAGGGAAGGCAGGTGGAGAGGTGAAAAGCTTCTGGATAGAAAAGTGGATATGGGGATGCTTAAATGTAGAGATGGCACATTTGTGGATGATGGTAAGATCAAAGGTATGACAATCTTTGTGTGTGGCCAAGGTAGGATAGAGAAATAGGTCATAGGAAGTGAGTAGGTTGAAGAACTGAGTGCTTAGGATATTTGAGGGAGAGTCAGAATTTATGTTGAAATTCCCTAGTATGAGGGCAAGAGTGGGGGAGGAGGGAAATTCAAACTCATTAAGGAAGGAAGAGGTGTGATCTGAGGGTCTGTAGACAACAGTTACCAAGATTTTGATGGATAGCATAAGCCTCAAAGCAGGAAAGTTTACTGAGTGATGGAAGTAGGCTGAGAACCTAGAAATGGTAATGGAGAGGAAGGAATATTCTAAATTCCCCTACCTCAATCAGTAAGCCTGAGGAGAATGAATGAAAGTGCAGCCAGTACTGGAAAGGGTGGCCAGGGAGCTGTGTTGTCAAAGGGGAGATAGGTTTCAGTAATAGCTAGTTGATGGAAAGAGAGAGGAAAAGTTTTAGGATGAAAGGAAGCATGTTCCCAATGGAGTACTTAGGGCACAGTAGAATGGTTGATTGGTGTTTGTTTGAAACTTTGTGGTGGCAGGGTGGTGGGGGATGAGAATAAGAAATCAAGAGTTACGGGTGGAGAATAGGGTTTGGATCATGATATATGTGGGTTCAGAATCACTTGGATGTAAAGGATATGACCAGATGTGAGAATGCTCATCATTGATTGGAGGGTAATACTACTTCCTAAAGGAGGTTAGAGATCATGCTAGAGGCAAGTCCGTTATGAGATGGGAGGCACAAGGTCAGATGATCGGATAGGAAGCCCTACTTCACTAGTCCTAGCAGGGGGTGGAAGTCGAACCTACATGTCGGGTTCTTGGATTTCTTTTCTATTATTAGGCTATCAATTAATACTTTTTGGTTAATCAAAGGTGATATTCCACTGAGGTACAGAAATAAGAATTGAAAAATTTTTGGAGAACAATTTTTTAGAAATTTAAACCAATTTAGTATTTCATTTTAGATTGTCATATTGTATGCTATATATTATCATCCCATTTCTAGCAAATCTTCCTTTAGTTTGCACAAAATCACCATTGTCTCTGACTAATCTCTTTGACTTTGAGATAAATATTAAGGATTAAGATTCAATATCATCTTGAAACTTATTCTGCTCTTTATTTTATCTCTATTCTCATTAGTCTTTGGTCAAAGTGAGGATAAGAAATTTTATTCTCTAAGATTTTTAAATAGCTATTATTTATATAGCTCTTTCTGGTTTGCAAAGTTATATATATATATATATGTATATATATATATATATATATATATATACATATATATATATATAAACTCATAAAATCTCAGTTAATCCTCATAACTAGTGTTTAAGGTAGATGCTATCATAATTCCCATTTTGCAGATGAAGAACTGAGATTTACGTTGACTTACTAAGGGACGCACACCTTGTAAGTAAATGTCTGAAGCAGTATTCAAATTCAGGTCTTCCTAATTCCAAATCTAGAACTCTATTTATTATACCACCTAGCTGTATATTAAACACCAGAAATTCCTCAACAGATGTACTTTTAACAGTTAATGTAAAGAACACTGGACTTGAAATTAGAGAACTTGGGTTTTGTTCTGGCTGTGCTGTATCAAGTACCTTGCACCAGTCACGTAAATTCTTCTAGCCCTCACCTGTGAGGTGGAGAAAATGCCATAGTATACTTTGCAGTATTGTTGTATGTTAAAGTTCTAAACAAATGTAAGTTATGATAATTGTTCCTTGAAGTCTCATTTGTAACTTCTTGTTTTAATAAATAAACTATCCACATCTAACTTTAAGTGTTGGAATAAATGGTAAATTTCTTGACCCTATTTACGTGTCTTTGCATATTCTCTAACATCTATTTTCTTGCCTAGGACATCTCAGGCTTTTGCTAAGGTAGTTTAATAGATAGATGAATTAAAAAAAGTAAATTTCTTTTAGATGCAGCTATCTGTTGTTTTCAAAATTTTGATTTTATTCATGAAACTCATAAAGTATAAAACTTGAAAGATGTCTGTCTTTTTAATGATCTACTCCTTGCTGGAGATTATTTCTTAATCCCTTGCCCTTCCTTCAGAGGAGGTGCTGACTTCTTTTCTCCTTATTAAAACTGTTCATTTTCTCTTGGGAAATGTGCAGTCAAAAATTTAAACTTTAGATTAACAGATGTAGATTCAGTGTAGACATTTTGGAAAGCATCCTTGGATGTGGTAGGTAAACCATCTGAATGTATGGTCAGTTCACCAATGCCTGAGTATCGAAGGTCAAGAACAGAGGACAAATGTCTGAATCCTCGAGGAAGGAAGAACAGTAAGAGCTAACAAAATAAATGATGAAGCAATTGGTGAAGTAAGAGAAGATCCAGAGAATATGGTGTCCTGGCAATCAAAACCAACAAGTCAAAACAGGTAAAAAGGAGAATATGATCAGTGATGTTAAATGAACAATGGGAGTTTTAAGAATAATAGAATATATGGTGTAGGATTGACCTGGAAATTCTTGTTTCAGCTTTGCTATAGTGTCCTGAAATTCTGATCTAATAGAAATGCTGACAATCCTTTTACTAAAGTAGAAAAGACCAAATGTCTGATGCAAGAAGTATTGTGAGATTGGATGTTATTACTAAGAAACTGAAGGAAGCAAAACAAAATAATCGTCTCTTGTTTTTAAAGTAATAAATGAATTTTTTCATTTCTCAGCACAGTGCTGACAACTGTATAATTTTTCTAGTTGATTTCCTCCTTACCCGTCATTCTTTGATTGTTTGACAGTTTTTAAAATGACGGTATCAGAACTGCAGTGGAAATATCAGACATCATGTGAAATACTCAAGTCAGTGGGTGTGTATGTGTTTAGAGATAGAATTAAGATTTAAATTTTTGTTTTAAGATCGTCAAACACCAGCTTACATAGGAGGTTTATAGATAATGCTACATGATATGGGAGATGTCAGAAAGACTGGTATAGTAGCAGTAATTGTAGGTGGCATATTAGCAATACTTGTAGGTGGCATATTAGCTATACAACTAAGTGCCAAACAAAGTCTTTCACAGTTATTCTGCCAAGACTAAAATAGAAACCAGACACATGTTTCTATCAGATGGGGGTTCAATGGTAAGATGCAGCTGTTGCCTTCACCACTGAAACTGAAGACAAAGAGACGTATGCTTTAAGAAGTTTTAGCATTTTGTCATAATCCAATTCTAGGTAATAACTGAAAAATTTGGGGATCTAGCAATAAAAAGCTGCCAATATAATAGTGCAGAGGAGGCTGAGCTTGAAGTCAGGAAGATGCAGGTTCAAGTTCTTCCAATAGGTAGTGGCTGTGTGAATCTGGCTAAGTCCCAATAATATGCAAGGTGCCTTGGTACAGGAAGGTTCCTCACCAGTAGCTTCTTATGCTGATGAAATCACAGGTCTAGTCCCAATAAAAGAATAATAAAAAATAAATTCTATTTCTAATTGCAAGGCTTGTTTTTGAATTTTAACTTATTCTCATGGCACGTACATGTATGCACACACATACATGCATGCACACACACACACGCACAGATATGCATGCACTGAGTACTTTTGTTTCCATTGTATAACTGAGGAAACTAGGACAAGGGAGTATAGCAGAAATAACAATAAAGTCCATCTCTGTATTTTATATTTAAAAAGAAAATTATCTAGGCCTTTGATAAAAAAGTTTCTTTTCCCATCTCTTCAACACAAAGTTCTTTATAGACAAATTCCACGTGAATCATTCCCATTTTAGATTTATTGATGAAATGACACTGATGGATAAAAGTGAATAGCAGTGGGGATGGGAGAGGGCCCCATAGTTTAAAAATGTGCCTTGGAGAAGATTTTGAATTTTCCTTATTGAAAACTTAGAAGAGGAGACAATGGCAAGTGTAGGCAAGACAGCCTAGGAAAGAATTGAGAGGTCAAGAAACTGTAAGTCAGAGTGCAGACGTAGAATAGGATTTTATAAGAGAAGGCAGATGGAGAGGTGAAAAACCAGTAGCTTATGGATCAACAAGAGGATCTGGAAATTTTTAAATGTGACGCAGGACATTTGTGAATTCTCTGTACACTACATACAATTATTAGTACTAAACCAGTCTCTCTGATATCTTCCATATCATTTAGCATTATCTATAATCCTCTTTTGTAAGCTAATGTTTAATGATCTTAAAACTAAAATTTAAATCTATAAGCCTATATTCCATAAGCTTCTATTAATGAGCTAACAATCTATGCAATATTTCCCTATATCCTTGCCTTTAGGATCCATTGCAGTATGATTCATTAAGACAGTTATTGACTAAGTGGTGATTGAGTATGAAGTACTGTCGTAAGTTTTGGGGGAGATATAAAACTTAGGAGAAATTATCTCAGTCTGGTTTAGATAGAAAATTATTCAGTTTTAGAAGTCACTTAGAATGTATTACAGTAGAGATAAGCGAAGGAAGTTGTTCAAATGGGAGAAGACCTCAGTGTCTTCCAGCTGTGGTTTACAAGCACGTCATTAACCGTCCATTCAAACTTATCCCTCCAACAGCCTTTGTGCTTGTGTGCAATGCTGTGACTTAGGAGAGTCGGGGTGGAGATAGTTCCAGCATTCCCCTATGTAAATCCATACAGAATTTCTAATTTATGGAAGTCAGAGCTTCACCTATACTTTGAACTAAGAACCAAATCTTGGTTAAGATAGTACATTAAGAAATTCAAAAGGATTTTTAATAAATCTATTAGCTAAAATTTTGCTTACTAGATATTATCGCATAACTTCTAGTACTAATTCAAATTTGCAAATTTTTCAACACTGAGAAATATGTCAAATGTCAGAAACTATACAAAAAGATCCCAACAGGTTAGAATGATGGGCCAAATCAAGTCAGAAGAATTTTTCCCCCATTTTTCTTTATTTTTCAAGTAACAAACATTTGTTTTCTCATCTTACCACCATACACAAACAATAATGATATGATACAATACCATACGATACAGTACGATACGATACGATATGATATGATACAATACAATATAGTATAATATAGTTAATATTTAATTGTGTTTATACAAAACATTTTATATAAAATACTATAGAAACATTATGTGTATGTGTACATATGTGTGTGTATATGTCTATACATACACACAAATGGTGTGGTAGTGAGAGGATGAGAAAATAAATGTTACTTGAATACATACATATATATATATAGACATATACATAACATGTAAATATACACATGCAACAAATCCTTATTATTTGAAATATATTACATATAACATACATATAGACATGTAACAAATATACATAGTCAAGTAAATGACCACATAGGCCATTTTCAAAAATATACATATCATTCTATGTCTTTAATGTATCACCCGTCCTTCAGAAGGTGAGTAACATAGTTTCTCGTCATTCCCCTGCAGTCATGGTTCGTCATTGCATTGATCAGAGTCCTTAAGACTTTTTGATTTTTTTTTAATCTTTTCAATGTTGATATTGTATACATTTTTTCCTATTTCTATTCACTTCTCCTACATCAGGTCCTTCAAGACTTCTTGGGTCTCTCTGAACCATTCCTTTCAAAAAAATTTAATGGCACAATATTATTCTATTACAGTACTATAATACTACAATATTACATTGGTTCAGTGTTTCCAAAATAGTGAACACGCTTGCACCTGTAGTGATTTGCTACCACAAAAGATCTGATATAAACATTTTTGTACACATGGGTCCTTTACTTCTTTATTTATTTCTTTGGGGTATAGGGCTAACAGAGGTATTGCTGGGTCAAAGGCTATGCCCTGTTTTACATCATTTAGTGTATAGTTAGAATTTGTTTTCTAGCCACGTCATCTAGGCTACCAGAGCTCCACCAAACATTAACATGCCTGTTTTTCTACAGCCTTTCCAAAATTTGTCATTTTCTCTTTTTGTCAGCTTTGCTAGTCTGATGGGTGTGAAGTGAACTCTCAGAGTTACTTTAATTCACTTTTCTCTAATTATTAGTGATCTAGAGTGTTTTATCTTATGGCTTTTGATAGCTTAAATATCTTCCTTTGAAAATTGCCTGTTCGTATCACTTGAACATTATAAAATAGCTCTTATTCTTATAAATTTGAATCAGTTTCTTGTACATCTTGGAAATGATGCCTTTATTATAGAAACTTGATGCAAATATTCTTTTCCTAGGAAAATGTTTTCCTCCTAATTTTTGTCAGTTATTCAGTCAATAAACATTTATTGCTGGGCTAAGTACTGGGGAAAAAAGCAAAAGATAGTCTATGAGCTCAAGGAGCTTATAATTTAATGCAGAAGATAAGTAAACAAATACATACAAATGAGCTATATGCAAAAATAAATAGGAAATAATTAACATGGGGTTGTTGTTATTGTTCAGTTGTTTCAGTAGAGGCTTACTCTTTTTGACTTCATTTGGGGTTTTCTTGGCAAAGATCCTGGAGTGATTTGCCAGTTCCTTCTCCAGCTTATTTTACAGATGAGGAAATAGAGGCAAATGGGGTTAAGTGATTTGCCCATGGTCACACTAAGTGTCTGAGACCAGATTTGAACTCAGAAAGATAAGTCTTCCTGACTTGTAGGTCTGGGACTCTATCCACTGAATACTCTACCCACTGAACCACCTATCTGCCCCTTAATATGGGGAGGTGCTAAAATTAAGAGGGACTGGAAAAGGCTTCCTGTAAAAGATGATATTTTAGTTGAGACTTAAAGCAAATCAGGGAAGCCTGTAGGTGGAGATGTGCAGGGAGAATACTCCAGGTGTGGGGGAAAGCTAGAGAAAATGCTTGGAGCTGAGAGACTGAATATAGTATCTTATTCCTAGAACTGCAAAGAGGCCATTTTCATTGAATTGAAGAGATTGTGGTGGAGAGTAGCCATGTTGGTTTTGTTTGCACAAAATTTTTTGATTATATGTGATTAAAATTGCCCAGTATATTTTATGTGGTCCTTTCTATCCTTTATTTAATCATAATTCTTCACTTAATATAGGAGGTGCCTGTAAACTTTTCTGACAAAATATGTCTAAATTATAATTTGTTGTCTTCCTTTTCAAACCCACCCCTCTTCCAAACTTTACCTTCTATTGAAGGCAGTAGCATTTCTCCAGCTTTGCACTCTTTTTTTTTGATTCTTCTGACCTATCTCCATTTCCAACCGGTTATTAAAGTTTTTTGTTTGCTTTTTGCTTTTATACTTCTACATAATCTCTCCTATGATACTCTCACATAGATACCACCTTAGTTGTGGTCTTCATTAATTTTCACCTGGATTATTGCATTAACTTTTTGATAACTCCCCCTAAAGCCTCTCCCTATCCTAATTCATCCTCCACATAGCTGACAAAGTATTTCTTTTACCTTATAATTCATAGGCCTGACATGTTACCTCTCTATCTAAAGATACTGCTTTTTAAAAATTTATTTATTCATTTTTAATAAATAAATAGGGTAAAATATAATGCAATTTTCTTGGCAATTATATCTCATACCTTATACCTTTACATTGGATTTTCAAAGCACTTATGATAAGCACCATTTCTCTCCTGTTCCTTCTTCTTTGTGATAATGGGGAAGGGTGATGGCAAAGTGAGGGAAAACCAAAGATGAATAACACAGAAAGAAACACAAACTTGACAATCATAGATGTGAATATGAATGGGATGAATTCACCCATAAAATTAAAGAGAACACCAGAATAGATTAGAAAGAAGAATTTCACAGTATGCTGTTTAAAAGGCACATATTTGAAATATAATGAGTCATACAGTTAAAATAAGGAATAAAGGAAAATCTATAATACTTCAACTGAAGGAAACAAGTAGGGAATACTAATAACGATTTCAGACAAGGCAACAGCAGCAGCAACAACAAGAGAAATACAAAAAAGATAAACAGAATAAATACATTATACTGAAAGTTGCCATAGAAAATGAATGAATATAATTGCTTAACATGTATGCACAAAATACATCTAAATATATAACAGAAAAGCTAAATGAGTTACAGGGAGGAAGAGACAGTAGAGAGATAGTAAAACAATAATTGCAGGAAGTTTTAATGTATCACTTTCAGACCTAGAGAAATAAAAAAAAATAAATAAGAAAGAAGCCAAATGACTGAATAGACTTCTAGAAAATTTACACATAATAAGCCTCTGACAATTACTAAATGTAAATAGAAAGAAGCATACATAAATCTCCAATGTGCTAGACACCTGTGCATGAAAAGACCATGTATTAGAGCACAAAAAAATTAAAAAATTTACCAAACAACAGAAATAGTAAACACACTTTATTGCCACAATGCAATAAAAATTCAAAAAGTGAGTGAAGAATAAGATAAACAATTAATTAGAAATTAAGTAACTTAATTCCCAAAAAGTCAAAGAACAGATCATAGAACAACAGATCCTTTTATTATTATCAACAATAAGATAACATACCAAAAATTGGGGGATACAGTCAAAGCAGTTCTCAGGGAAAAGTATATATCTCTAAATATTTTTATCAGTAAAAAGGTGAAGTATTAGATAAATTAGTTGGGCCTGCAACTTAAAAACAAAAGCAATTGGAAAATCACTAAGTTAAAATTATCCCTTTAAATATTGAAATATAAAATATTAATATCAAACTATGGCTTAACAAAATAAAAATAATAAAATTTTTGAATTAATAAATAAGACTAGAAACTGAGTTTGAAACAAAATAAGTAAAACATTAGTTAATTTGTCCTTTAAAAAAAGAAATAGGACCTTTTAAGAAAGTATAATAATTGGAGACCTGCAAAATAAGGGCCTTGTCATCAAATGATTTAATTTAAATTTAAATTTAATTTAGGGATACAAATACAAAAAAAAAACCCAGAACATTCTTTTCCCTGTTTCTGTTCTAACAGGAGAAGGCAACATATGTGGGAGAGGGATGATGGTGGTCATGTGGTTGTTCTAGGAAGTTGTACAGATAATGAATGGAATCAGGGTAATTCGTTGACCTGTTCTTTCCAGAGATGTTAAATTAAAATTAAAATTTAAATGATTCATAATCAGAAAAAAATGATGTTATCAGTGGGATTTACATTAAAGAAGATGCAATGCTATCTGCTTTTCTACTTTACCATAAGTCCCATGGGACTTTTCCCTCTGATTTTTAGTTAAAACTTATGTGTTTTTTCTTCCCCATTCAAATTTGAGCTCTTTGAAAGCTGAGTGTTTCTCTATTTTCCTTATTTGTATTCCCGGCTCTTAGCACAATCATTTACACATAGTAAAAACTTAACAATTTCTTTATTATAAATTCTTAGTTAATTAAGACAATTTATAGTAGTTTTATTTTGTATGTATGGTGACAAAGAGCTAGAAACAAATTAGGTACCTGTTGATTAAGGAAAAGCTAAACAAAATATGAATTAAGATTGTAATGAGAAAATTAACATGCCATGAGAAATGACAAATACCATAAATATTGAGAAGCATGGGAAATTTTATATGTAATGCCATAAGGTGAAATAAGCAGAACAAGAAAAAATATCCTGACCTCTTCAACCATATCACACCAGGCTTTTCTATCCTCCACTATCGCTCAAAATCTGTCCAAGTTCGTGTTTGTTGTTTTCATGACACTGCCTATTCATCTCATCCTCAGCCATTCCCTTTTCCTTTTGCTTCCAATTTATTCCTAAAATCAGGGTCTTTTCCAATGAATACCGTCTTCTCATTATGTGGCCAGAGTATTTAAGCATCAGCTTCAGTATTTCACCTTTTAACGAATAGGTAGAATTAATTTCTTTAGGTATTGACTGATTTGATCTCCTTGCTATCCAAAGGAATCTCAGAAGTCTTCTCCAGCACCACATTTCACATATGTATACTTATATGTCCTGGGGTTATACATGCCTTTTACTATGTGTTCATCAAGGAAATCATTGTGCTCTAGCTGCCTGCATGGCAGAGCCTCCTGTCTAGAAGTCTTCAGTACTTTAAAGTGCAGAAATTCACATGGCTTGAATTGTTGAGGTATCACAACCTGCCATCTTCTCTTGAAATTCTGTCTGTACCACAGGGCCTGCTGAAACCCAGGCAATGGGACAAGCCTGGCCGTAACCTATTAGAGAAGACAAATGTTTTGCCAAAGTTGATTTTATAGATATGCATACAAAGGAAACAAAATTATCATTCTATGGGACATTTCACTACCAGTTACCTTGCCTTGTAGTGCTGATAAACAAGCAAAATGTCAAGAAGAAGATAATCCTAGATTATGGCCTAATAATCTGTTGCCAGAAGATGAGATGGAGATAAACGTTACTAAGAACTGAATCAGAGCCTTTAAATTTAAAGAGTGTGTCCTTATATGTAAAACAAAGAATTAAAATTGTGTGTCACTCAAATGCCAAAGAAGTGCTTAGGGAGCACAAGTAAATTAGAACACATGATGAGAAAAAGGTTGCACAGAAAGGGGATTAAGTATGTCATCAGAGAAATGTATGACTAGAAAAGAAGTTAACTTCTGTGTAGAATGTCTAGAGTAGGAGGATGACTGGGATTCTACTTTCCAATTAATTATAATTTGGAACAAGTGAATCAACTTCTCTAAACCTCAGTTTCCTCATATATTAAAGTGAGATAATACTCCCCATAGCATCTATTTCTCCAGGATATTGTGAGGCTCCAAAAATTATATGGGGTGTCCCAAAAGTCTTAGTACAGTTTTAACCTAGTAAATCTTAATTTATACAGGGTCCTGTACAACTATATATGTATTATATGCATATGTATGCATGTGTGCATATGTGCATGTATTCACTGATGTCTGCATATATGCATGCTTATTTGTATATTTACATATGTATATGCATGCTTATATGTTTATAAAAGCATGCCCCTGACCTAGTATATTGCACTCCAGCCTTCTTCCTGTCATGCCACCCTTTTAAGTCTCCCCCTTCCCTCAACTTTCTACCTCTTGCTCACATCAACTCCCCTATTAACATCCTTGGAAAGAACAGGTCCATGAATTTCCCTGATTCAATTCATTATCTCTACAACTTCCTAGAACAAGTACATGACCACCACCATCCCTCTCCCATATAGCATGCCTTCTTCTGTTAGAACAGAAACTCCTTAAGGGAAGGGAATGTCCTGTTTTTTTGTATTTGTATCCCTAGCCTTTAGCATGGGGTCTGACATATAGTAAGTGCTAAGTAAATATATTTTCATTGACTGTAGATCAAATCATATTATCCAAACAGACCAATAGCATAAATTTATTATTATTATTAGTAGTGTGTCATAAAGGATATCCAGAATATTCCCAGCTTCTTAAGACAAAAGACCATGTGGTAATTTTGTTTTTAGTTCTCCTAGCTCATAATAAGAACTTAATAAGGTCCACAAAATAAAAGCTTATAGTTGTTCTATAAGAAAAGACACTATTCCTATGCCCACTCTAGCATTATTGAAGCTATTTCTCTCCCACTAGATTATAAGACAGGAACTTTTCTTATATCTGTATTTCTCCTAGGAACTAGTGCAAAATGTCATATTTAGTAGGGGCTTAATCATTTTTGAATGAATGAATCTATGTAGGGAAAACTTAGTATCATACCAAGGTCATATTTAGCTAATAAGACATGACAGTAGATTCAGTTCTTCCAATGTTGTGATTCATTAAGATGAGTTTACACACTCACAGTCATATGGATAGGCTATGCTAAGTCAGTATAATTACTTTTTTTGGTATCTAAATTGGCAAGGTGCTAGAGATAAGGTATGGGACTTTTTTGTATTTCCTAAACCGCTGGCATGCCTGTTGATTTTTTCATTACTATTCTAGAGAATTTCTTGACATCCTCAAGCAAAGTCTGTGGGGAATTCAGAAGTAAAAGATGTCACAGAAATAGAATTATTGGACTCCAGATACTGGGCTGTGTCTGATTGTGTATTGAAAGTTGTACAGAAGCAAGGTAACACTAGGTTTTCAAATATGGAAGACTGGGTGAATGTCACTGACATATATAGTAAAATCATAAGCAAAAAATTATTTATGGGAGGGAGGGAAACAATAATCAACTATAGTTGAGGTGCAGACACCCAGTTGGAGATTCTTTATTATCAGTTGAAAACCTGGCTTTGAAGCTGAGAGAAAAGATCAAGACTGGAGATATAGATTTGAGAGTCATTAAATTAGAGGAAATAGCTGACAATATAGGAGTGAATAAGACCAAGAGAAAGAATATAAATAAGGAAGAGGTCTAAGTATAGAAATGGAGGGACTAGCAGGAAGTATTAAAAGAGAGATTTAAAAAGGGGGAAACAAATGTAGGAAGAATACCAAGGGAGCACAATCACTCTAAAACCAAAGAAGGAGAAAGAGTTTGATGTTAGAGAGGAGAAATGGCCAACCATGTTGAATGTTAAAGAGAGGTTAAAGAGAATAAACACTGAGAAAAAGTATTGGATTTGATCATTAGTTTGTTATTGGTTACCTTTAGAAAGCCGTTTTGGTAGTAAGGTGAGAGCAGAAGAAAGATTAAAATGGGTTAAGTAGAGAATAGGTGATGAGAGAATAGAGGCCTCATTTGTACAGAGAACTTTTTACAGAACTTTGAGGGTGAAGCAGAGAAGATCTGGGCCAGTAGCAATCATGTAGAAGGGGCAAGGGAAGACCTTTTGAATAGTTCATGAATGAATAAATGATTTGAAAGAATGAATGAATGGACAAATGAATGAATGATATAGTTTCCTTTACTCTTTTAAGTTATCTTTCCCCCTCTAGAATTCCTGTATTTCTCCATCTCTATTCTCTTCCAAACCTCCCAACACCATAGCCTGATGCAGATTTTTTAGTGTCTTCACCCCCCTTGGCAGGAGAGAGAAATATTTAAAATGTGTCATAAAAAGATTCAGCCATTGTGGAATTTTTGTAGAGCTGTGTTTTCTTTAATCAGCGCTTTAACATTCAATGGAAATAAAAAATCTGTTTACTATGCTGGAGGAATTAAGCTCTGAAGAGATTGTTTTAGTTCTCTTTGTTTATGATGATTTGTTAGCTCTTGACTGCAGAAATAATTTTGTTGTTTACATTAATCTATGGTGGCAGTATTAACTTCACATCATACATAAATATAATTATTGATCATTACCAGCTGTAATTCCGTGTTAGAATTACAGATTTACATAATTGTGCTATTAAGTGTAAACTTGAACTTCATATTTGGGGTCACAAATAACTGGAGGCAGTAGAAACAGAAAATTCTGATTATATGTCATTCATATTTTAATATACGTGGTTGCAATTTTGATCAGTGTTAATGTAAATATTTTTTATGTACTTCACAGCAATGGGATGCTAATGGGTGGAAATTACAGCAATATTGATCTAGCTAATAAAATGTAATACATTAGCAAGAAAGAATATTTATTATATGTTCCAAATATTGCTATTCATCATCTGCCTAAGGAACATGTGCTCTATCAGGGTTGGAACAGAATATGGTAGGATAAACATGCATCTTCACATGTACAATCATTGTTTTTCTTGCCTGCAGCTTTTCTTAGATAATGATACAAAGAGCACAATGGACTGCAGGGGACAGTGCCATGTCTATAACATACATGACTTCTATTCCTGATTTAATCTGTATGTGAAAAAGAACTCCAAAATGATCAGTCACTAGAGTATCTTTCTGAAAAAGATTTTAGCATGTTGCATACTAGTTTCTTATTTTCTGAAGCCTCATGAAATTTAGCCAGTGTCTTGAGGGATTCCATATATGCTATCTAGCAAACTTCCAGAGGCAATTATATGAGACATTACATGTAACCTCCAACAGAATCCTAACTGCCCAAGCCTGATTTGAGTTGTACATGGTCACCATTGCTTTGTATGTTACCCCATTGTGAATGTGAATTTGCTTTATTTCCATCCCTTCTGAATACAATAGAGATGATCTCATTATTCTCCTTCATTTTATAAGTTAATGGAGCCAAAATCTAGAGAAATTAAGCAACTTGGCTAATGTCCTTACAGCTATTCAGTGTGAGATGAGGAATATGTTTCATGTTTTTAAGAAAAACCTCTATTTCTTAGTTCTAGAGTCATTGCCTATGTATGACAAAATTAAAATGAAAGTTAGCAAAGAACAAAAGATTACAGGATCATTCTTGTCTTCCTATGGATACTGGGTTCAGAATAATTTTGTTGGCAAGAATAACTTATCCAGAAATAGGTATATGTAGTTTGAAAACCTGGATTTTAACAAAGAGTATAGGATATTTCATCTTTTTTGAGAGATTGATTCTAGAAAGTCCTGTAAATTGAGTCACAAAATTCTTCAGATAGATTGATAAACTTCTATCCATAGTGTTCCACTATTAACATGTTCTTTCAATTTTTCTGGTAGTGTCAGGGGGAAAACACCCACAACAATATAAACAAAAACAAGCCACCCAATTTAGATGTCTGTAACCACTATCTAATGGAGTTCTCAGACTGTTGGTAGTTGGAGTGAGTACAATTAAAAAAATCTAAACATATGAATTTCATTTATTTGTGGCTCTCTCCTCATTGTGTTTATATCAGCCCACCTAAAAGCAAAAAGTGCCTATAAACGTATCAACAAGACACATTTATTACTTGTAATGAACAGAAGTGAAAGTTACTTTTAAGGGGCTTATTTTAGATTTGAGAAAGATCACAACCAGAGTCACCTTAGCCTGCACTATAATGGCAAATGACTTCTGTTCACTTTTGAGATCACAATCCCACATCATTCAGTTCACTCAAGTTATCGAGAAATGTTTTTTTTTTCCAAATGATGAAGGTTAAAACAGTTCCAACAAGGAAGATGATACATTTCTCTCCTTTCAAAAGTTGAATATAATTCAACTTTTCTCCAGCCACAACAAAAACATTATTTTTATATTCTTAACAACCCCTCTCAATACAGGGTGTTCCTAAAGTCTGGACACATAGGAAAAAATGCATGTTTTCAAGAAATGAAATGAATGAAATTTTCAATAACACTTTTTTTAATTGGAATATTAACAAATAACATCTTCAATATGATTTCCATCATTTGTGATGCAAAGGTTGATGCCTTTGCAAGATTCATGTCAACTTGATGAAATAACTCCGCATTGCCATCAATTTAGCACATTCCCTCTTTATGCATTCCATCAAGTTTGTTGCATCTGTGATTTTCACTGAGTACACCTTCTCCTTTAGAGTACCCAAGAAAAAGAAGTCAAGGGGGCTAAGGCCTGTTCCAAGTATTCCAAATATTTCAAAATATGCATTTTTGCCTATGTGTCCAGACTTTAGGGTCACCCTGTTGTATGCTTTCTTCATAAAAGAACAGTTAAAGTTGTTTTAATAAGGAAAAAGTTTTGCTTCTCCTTCTGTCTTCTCCTTAGAATCTCATAGACGAAGAAATACACAGGAAGAAATACCTCACAGAATACCAGTTGCAATTCTTTAAACTTTTAGCAAAACTTCCCATTTCTGAACATTCCATTTGTCTTTGTTTTTTAAAAAAATACAATAATGATATCTATAGATCTGTAATATTTTCTCTAGTTCCTAGAGAAATAGGAATTACAAGTGATGAAGACCTAAATGTAGGTGATGGTTTCCTGAGGAGGATAAAGGTGCTAGAGGTATGAGATATTGTGAAGATAAAATCTGACAATAGTTGGCTACTAATAGGATAGGGATAAGTGAGAATAAGGGAATGATCAGGGATGACTCTGAAGTTGTAACCTATGTGCCTGGAAGTCTCATGCTTCTATCAACAGAAATAGATAAATTTAGAATAGTGATGGGTTTTGAAGAGGAAATAATGAATTCCACTATGGGCATGTTGAGCTTGAAATATCTATGAAACACTTAGAGATATTCAGAAGGGAGATGGTGATACAGGACAGAGATAAAGATATATATCGGGCTAGACACATACATATGATAACTGAAGGTAAGTGAAGTGATAAAATGAAGAGATAGGAGAACAGGACCCAGGACAGAACCTTGAATGCATTACAAAAGATAGGATCTATGTTGAGGGTCATATGATGCCTGGTGGTTACATCATTGTATTTTCTGTCAAATCACAGGGGAGAAGGGAGATCACAAAAGTCTAATGGGTTAGTATACACCTAGGTCTCCAAGGACCTGATCTCACATTCAGTACAAACTTCTTTGCCTCATCCTAAGATGGCAGGGGAATATGGACGGTCACAAGATATGCTCCAAGTGGACAGCACATACGGAATCTACGTAGAGAACTGGAGAGCGTCAGGAAGGTCATTATGCTAAGGAATTACTGCTTTTCTCACGTGGTTTAGTAAATCAGGGTACAGTTGAGCACAATACCTACAATGGTCTGAAGATAGACTGACTATTCTGGACTCAGGAACTCCTCAGCCATGATACCCAGAAGCTACTGAGGCTACCACCCATTGTATAGTCATGACACAAGTGGCTTTGTTCTTTACTCACATCATTCTCATTTCTCCTTTAAGCAATCCCTGTGCCTTTTACCCAGGGCAATATAGGAAAATGACTCTTTAGCCTCTCTGTGCCTCTGCTAATGGTATTATAAAAAGAGCACTGGCCTTGGAGACAGGAAGACTTGAATTTAAATATTCCCTCAGACTTAATTAAATGTGTGACCCTAGGCAAGGGACTTCATCTCTCTGGGCTCTCTCGGGGCACATATGCAATTATCCAAATCTTTAACATCTTTTTATTTTAATTTTTAAAATTTTGCAAACACCAAGATGAGCATTTCTATATACAGACAGAAGATTAGAGGAAAATTGCACGCATAGCCACCAATGTGTCTCACATAGAACTTGTGTCTCCTTCCAAGTATACAATTTCAACATGTTATTTTTAAAGCTGTCTTGCTTTATCTGTGTTCTCTACTGATACTCATTCTGTACTTTGCTGTACATTCTTTCAAATGTTTCAATGACCCTCTTCTCTTACTTTTCTCCTTTTTTGCTCCCTGTTTTGATGACTCTACTTACAGACCTCTCTCTGCTTTAAAAACTCCTTTGGGAAGAAAAGAAAAGAAAAGCAACTTAGTATCAAATATACAGATAAACAAAACCAGTCTCCATATTTACCATGTCTGAAATACATATTTTATTTTGTCCCTTGAGCTCGTCAGTTATCTGTGAGGAGCTGAGTAACATGAAAAACATATTTCATCACTAGTCCACCAGAATTGTGGCATTGATCAGAGTTTGATAAATCTTTTTTTAATTTGTTTTTCTTTTCAATATTGTTGTGTTAATTGTTCACTGCTTTGTGCTCACTTTATTCTACACTAGTTCACACAAGTGTTTTCAGGTTTGTCTGAAATAATTTTTCTTCTTATGGTGCAATAGTATGCCATAATTTGTTCAGCCATTCCTAAATTGATAGGAATCCCACAAGTTTCCAATTGAAAGCCACCATGAAAAGAGCTGATATATATGTCCTTCTCTTCATTCTCTTATCTCTTAGGAGGCATAGGGTCATTAGTTGTATTGTTACATTATAGGGCATAAACACAGTACAATAGTTCCAAATAACTTTTCAAATTCATGGGTCCAATTTATAGCTCCCACCAAGAGTGTGTTAGTATCATTTTTAAGGCCCTTCTTTAAAACCAACTATTTTTTCTTTCAAATGTTTAAATGAATTATTAGTTCCTCCACCTCCCCATCTTGTACTTTTGCCAAAATCATTCCCTATGACTGAAATTCTTCCTTCTCCCCTGCTGTCCCTCTTACCAAAATCTTAACTGTCTTTCTAGGACCAGTTCTTTTTTTTTTTTTTAATGCAATTTATTTATTTAACATATTTGGTTTTCAGCATTGATTTTCACAACATTTTGAATTACAAATTTTCTCCCCATTTCTACCCTCCCCCCCACTCCAAGATGGCTTATATTCTGGTTGCCCTGTTCCCCAGTCAGCCCTCCCCTCTATCACCTCCCTCCCCTCTCATCCCCTTTTCCCTTCCTTTCTTGTAGGGCAAGATAAATTTCTACGCCCCATTGCCTGTGTATCTTATTTTTTAGTTGCATACAAAAACTTTTTTTGTTTTTGAACATCTGATTTTAAAACTTAGAGTTCCAAATTCTCTTCCCTCTACACTTCCCACCCACCCTCCCTAAGAAGTTGAGCAATTCAACCTAGGCCACACATGTATTATTATGTATAACCCTTCCACAATACTCATGTTGTGAAAGGCTAACTACATTTTGCTCCTTCCCAACCCATCCCGCTTTATTGAATTTTCTCCCTTGACCCTGTCCCCTTTCCAAAGTGTTTGTTTTGATTACCTCCACCCCCATCTGCCCTCCCCTCCATCATCCCCCCCCCCGCCTTTTATTTTTTTTTTCTCTTCCTCCCTCTTCTTTCCTGTGGGGTAAGATACCCAACTGAGTATGTATGGTATTCCCCCTCAGGCCAAATCTGATGAGATCAAGGTTCACTCATTCCCCCCTCACCTGCCCTCTCCCCTCCTCCCATAGAACTGCTTCCTCTTGCCACCTTTATGCAAGATAATCCACCCCATTCTATCTCTCCCTATCTCCCTCTCTCAGTATGTTACTCTCTCATGCCTTAATTTCATTTTATTTCTTTTAGATATCTTCCCTTCATCTTCAACTCACCCTGTGTCTGCTCTCTCTCTTTTACATATATATATATATAAACACATATATATACACACATACATACACATACATACATATACACATAGATATATACATATATACACATTCACTTATATATATACATAAACATATATATATATACATATATTATATATATACATATATATATATGCATATTCCCTTCAACTACCCTAATACTGAGGTCTCATGAATCATACTCATCATCTTTCCATGTAGGAATGTAAACAAAACAGTTCAACTTTAGTAAGTCCCTTGCAATTTCCGTTTCTTGATTACCTTTTCATGCTTCTCTTGATTCTTGTGTTTGAAAGTCAAATTTTCTATTCAGTTCTGGTCTTTTCACTGAGAAAGCTTGAAAGTCCTCTATTTTATTGAAAATCCATATTTTGCCTTGGAACATGATACTCAGTTTTGCTGGGTAGGTGATTCTAGGTTTTAATCCTAGCTCCATTGACCTCCGGAATATCGCATTCCAAGCCCTTCGATCTCTTAATGTAGAAGCTGCCAGATCTTGGGTTATTCTGATTCGGTTTCCACAATACTCAAATTGTTTCTTTCTGGCTGCTTACAGTATTTTCTCCTTGATCTGGGAGCTCTGGAATTTGGCAACAATATTCCTAGGAGATTTCTTTTTGGGATCTATTTGAGGAGGCGATCGATGGATTCTTTCAATTTCTATTTTGCCCTGTGGCTCTAGAATATCAGGGCAGTTCTCCTTGATAATTTCCTGAAAGATGGTATCTAGGCTCTTTTTTTGATCATGGCTTTCAGGTAGTCCAATAATTTTTAAATTATCTCTCCTAGATCTTTTTTCCAGGTCAGTGGTTTTTCCAAGGAGATATTTCACATTGTTTTCCATTTTTTCATTCCTTTGGTTCTGTTTTATAATATCCTGATTTCTCATAAAGTCACTAGCTTCCACTTGCTCCAATCTAATTTTTAAAGTAGTATTTTCTTCAGTGGTCTTTTGGACCTCCTTTTCCATTTGGCTAATTCTGCCTTTCAAGGCATTCTTCTCCTCATTGGCTTTTTGGAGCTCTTTTGCCATTTGAGTTAGTCTGTTTTTTAAGGTGTTGTTTTCTTCAGTGTATTTTTCAGTATTTTTTGGGGTCTCCTTTAGCAAGTCATTGACTTGTTTTTCATGGTTTCCTCGCATCCTTCTCATTTCTCTTCCCAATTTTTCCTCTACTTCTCTAACTTGCTTTTCCAAATCCTTTTTGAGCTCTTCTATGGCCTGGCGCCAGTTCATGTTTTTCTTGGAGGCTTTGGTTGTAGGCTCTATGACTTTGTTGTCTTCTTTAGGCTGCATGTTTTGGTCTTCTTTGTCACCAAAGAAAGAATCCAAAGTCTGAGACTGAATCTGGGCGCGTTTTCGCTGCCTGGCCATATTCCCAACCAACTAACTTGACCCTTGAGTTTTTCAGTGGGGTATGACTGCTTGTAGACTAACGAGTTCTATGTTCTATGTTTGGGGGGGAGGTGCCAGCTCTGTCAGAGCTGCACTCCTCCTTCCCCAAGGACTCCCAGTCCAGACTGGGCTTAGATCTTCAGCAGGCTGTTGCACTCCTGCTCTGATCCGCCACTTAATACCTCCTACCAGGTGGGCCTGGAGCCGGAAGCAGCAACAGCCATAGCTTCCCCACCTCCGCTGCCCCCAGGGCTGGAAGCAGAACCGCGAACTCCTTCCACTCCCGCAGCTTTTCCCACTAACCTTCTCCGCAGTCTTTGGTGTTTGTGGGTCGAGGGGTCTGGTAACTGCCGCAGCTCACATATTCAGGGCGCTAGGGCCCCCTCCGCCCGGCTTCTGGTCTGGATCGTCCACGCCGCTCAGGCTGGGCTCTGCTCCACTCCGTTCCCAGCTCCCAGCTCCCAGCTCTGTGTGGAATAGACCTCACCCAGAGACCATCCAGGCTGTCCTGGGCTGGAGCCCTGCTTCCCTCTGCTGTTCTGTGGGTTCTGCCGTTCTAGAATTGGTTCAGAGCCATTTTTATAGGTTTTTGGAGGGACTCGGGTACAGAGCTCACTGTAGTCTGTGCTTACCAGCCGCCATCTTGGCTCCGCCCACTCTAGGACCAGTTCTAATGAAATTTCTATAAACCTTTTCCTGATACCCCTGTCTGGTAGTGCTCTTTCTATAATAAGGACTCTCAGAATTTTAAAAATATCCTTATTATAAAATTATATGGTATTTTTGCGTTATTTATATACATATATTTTATCCCCCCACAAAATATAAACTCCTTGAGGGCAGGAAAAATGTTTTATTTATCTTATATTTTGCATACCGTGGGATCCTCTCATTTATATAGATTTAAGATTTATAAAATCCTATCCTTATAGTAATAAAATGAGGCAAAGAAGAGAATTACTTCACTTTAAACAGAAATGAATTAATTAAGCTGCAGAGACTTAAGTAACTTAACTTGGACAAGGCAACTAATTACTAATCACCAAGGTTTGAATGCTGATCTTCCAGTTCTAAAGCCAATGGACTTTCTACTACATAACACTATCACAGTAAGTATCTACAAAAACTCTATTTATTTAATTGATTAATTCACTAAGCTTTATTAGTGTTCCAACAAAACAGGATCCCCAAAAACATCCCTACTAACTCAAAATAGTTTAGTTTGGATACTTCAAAAGTGCTCCTTAAAACAAACAATGTTAGGGGTCAATTTGAGTTTAGAAAACTAGCTAGAAAGTACTTCAAGGATGGGCCACACCCTCACAGGATCCAAATGACCATTCTATGCTCAGCAGGTATCAAGGAAATACTGTTGGATTGACGAGCCATGAAAAATCAATTTACTAGATGCCTACATCTTCAAAAGGTCTTTCAATAGCAACTGATATCATTTAGTAAGATGGTAGGAGAAATTAGACTGTGTCTTCACTAGGTGACTTGAGGGAATGATGGTCTCATGAGTAAAGGTCATAATGATGATATGGAGATAGTTATTATATCTTATTCTTGTGGCTTAATGAAAAAAATGTACATGTTTTTGTACCAAATATATTTCTATTTAAGATATTAATGTTTAAAACTGCACTGACTTGTGAGATACCATCTATCTATCTATCAATCTGATTATCTATTATCAATTCTATCTATGTAGGTATCCATCTCTATCATATATCTATCTACACTTCTGTCTATTTTTTGTCAGACATGTGACTTCATCAGTGTGGGGAGCTTCCTAGAAGGAACTCCTTCTTTCAGTGTAGATCAAGACCTTCTCTTCAACCGCTAGATTTAGAGATTAACCTGGGTAATTAAAACATAAGTACATACCAAGTATCACACAGTCGTTGTGTGTCAGAGACAGGACTCAAACTCAGATCTTTCTGACTCTAAGTTCAACTCTCTATCAACTATAACATCCTTTGTCTATTTATCTGTTTATCTTTATGTTCTATAAGTATTTCATCTCTCTCTCTCTCTCTCTCTCTCTCTCTCTCTCTCTCTCTCTGTCTCTCTCACATCACCTACATCAATGTCTGTATAATTATATAGCTATAGGCATATTCTTTGTAGAAGAAAATACGAGAAATATGCTCATTCTCTTCTAAAATTCAATCCTTCAAAGACTTCCCATACTAACTGAGTTAATAACTATGCTTCTCTAAATGGGGAAGGGGGATGGAAAGGGAGCAAATATAAAGAATTAGTGTTATATTTTTTCTAGCTATCATTCTTTGAGGTTCTACCTTGCAGTTTCCTTTATACAGGGAGGATTTGTTTTCCCTGAAATGGATCATTTTCCCCTCCCCAGAAAGTTTTACATGGTCAGCCATTCTACTTAAGTGACTATTCATTAGCATGGTGCTCTTTGCAGCATATCAAATTAAGTGATGTTGTGAGGGCATTGTAGTAGACAAGCACTGATAGCATTGAGTGTATTCTTTCCTGATCCCATTCCCACCACAACCAAGTAATAGTTTTTAGTAAACATGAAAGTGGAAAATAACTTCCTCTAAATTACAATCCATGGATTGATAAGCCAGCTACTCTGTGAAAACAGATAAGAACACAAAAGTGTATTCCTTTCCATAAAGTATAATGCAAAGTTCATGGCAATCTAATTGACTAATCACTTGATGGAGAATTAGAGGTACATGGCAATCTAATTGACTAATCACTTGATGGAGAATTAGGGGTTCTGGATTCTCATCCCATTTTTTTTTCATTTACCTGCTTCATGTAACTTCAGGTTATTTACATTTAGGGTGTTTTTTAAAGTATGTTTGTGTGAAAATAATGCAAGCTTTTTAATACTGTAATTATAAAGTGCTTAGGAATTCTAATGCCCTATACAAATGGAAGCAATGTTAGAATTGTTGGAGATGGATGTTCATTTGAATGAACAGCACAAGAAAATCCAAACAGTATGCACTAATTAATCTAAGTGGAAGATATATTATATACTGTAAATATGTCTTGTTAAAATATTCATCATGGTTGGGGAGCCCATCAAAATCATCCTAAGGAAATGGAACTTTTGAGGTCTATCCCTATTGTAGAATGAATTTTGCTCTTGTCTTCTCACAATGATAATTTAAATAACATACTTTTAAAATTTTGTTGATCTATCTTAATGATAAGAATAAATACATAATGTTTATATAGCACTTATTGTGCTCAATGCTTTACTATTGTTATTTCATTTGATCCTCACAACAACTCTGGGAGGTAAGTGTTATTATTATCCCCATTTTACAGATGAGGAAACCAAGAAAACCAGAGATGAGTGACTTATCCAAAGTCACATAACTAGTAGGTGTTTGAAGTTGAATTTTAACTCTATTCTTCCTGACATCAGGCTTGGCACTCTTTCCACTGCACCTCCAACTATTCTAGCTGAACAATTCTAGCTAAATGTTTCTTTATCATTTATATTCCAAATGTTTTCCTTTTCCTTCCTCTGCTCCATCCCTTGCAACAATAATTTCAGAAAGAAAAAAAAATTGAGCAAAACTAACCAATACATCAACTGAGCCTCATAGCGTGTGCAGTGTTCCACGTCCATAGTATCCTATCTCTGGGGAGAAGGGATGGAAGTCATTATGTGTACTTTTCTCAACTACTTCTCTGTTAACTTGCTTACTTGTTTGACATATTTTTGCTTCTTATGGCTTCCATTAAGATATGTGTGTTAGTATTATTATAGAATACTACTATAGTATATATATACTTATATACACACATATGTATGTATATATGCATAGTATATTAATATGTATTCATATATATGTAAAGGATATATATATGTGTATACACACACACACACACACACACACACACACACACACATATATATATATATATATATATATATATGGAGAGAGAGAGACAGAGAGAGTTGGCATGGAGGTGAGGATAGAGAGCAAGTGAACTTTTGATTTATGCCTAATATTCTGATAGATGAGTCTTTTAGAGAAGGGTATGTGGCAGAAGTCTTGATTTGGGCTTAATATGAACTCTTGGTTTTTGCCTAATATGCTAATAGGTGAGACTTTTAGAGAGGGATATGTAGTGGAATGGGGCTGTGTGTGTGAAAAGCAAAAGCATGATGTGGTCTTCAGGGAGACCTTAATTAATTAATTAACATCTTTTGTGTTCTCATCAAAGAATTCTCTATTGTCTCAATCCACAGATCCCCAAATTGTTAGGAAATTAGCCAGACCAGAGAAAACCCACATATGCTTTCTCAGTCCAGCAATATATCGAAAGACAAGCTACAGTGACTAATTTTCCTTTTAATATATTCTCTCTCTTTCTGTCTATGTCTGTCTGTCTCTCTCTAATGTGAACAAGTGAACATATTCTTTTAAGAGGGGATCTGACTGTGGGGAAGAAAAGATTCCAAGTGACAGCAGTATTTTCACCACTCAGGTCAAAGCTGGTTTCTGTTTTCAACTTTTCCAACCTCTTCATAAAAAATACAAGGAAACTGGTTAGCTGGATCAATACTGCAAGCTTTTTTGTTTCTATAAGACCCGCAGAAGAACTGCAATTCCTGTATATAAAATACATTTCCCCTGTGGGATACTGCCTTCTGATACTGTTGAAGATCCTCCTAAAAGAGACATAAAGACACATGTTAACAGTTGTATAAAAATACAAAATGACCAGAGGCTTTCCAGCTTTCATTGATACTCATATGTAGCATCAATAATCATTTAGTCCACCCTTTAATTATGCTGCATTTCCCAGTGCAATTTTTCCTTAACTGACCATACATTTTCCATTCAAAATTATAAATATTCCAATAAGTGAAAATCTCCCCATCATCTCCTTCTGTGCAAATATTGTTCTCTGCTATGTGAGATGTACTTTTAGAAATGTCTACCCACTGGAAATGAAACCTTTTCTAATGATAGAAAATGACCTTGCAACAAGAAGGATTCACAAAAACACAAGGACTACTATACTCTGGTGGTCAATTTATTCAACCAGTCTACATGAATTTAAATGCATAACAATAATAATAATAATAATAATATAGTGATTTAAGCTTTTACAAAAGACTATGTGTATATTTATGTACATACATGTGTGTATATGTAATCTCATTTGATCTATTATGTACCAGGTTGTGCTAACCATTGGAAAAAGATGCTAAGTTCTAAGCATTCTAAATACTAAGCAAAGAAAGACAAAAATCTGATCCTTCACCTCAGTGAGCTTAAGTTTTTGTGGAAGAGATAGCATACAAACAAACATGTACACATAAGAAATGTAGAGCATAAACGGAAAGTGATCTCAGAAGGAAGGTGCTAGTTACTAGTGTGGGTTTGGGGGTTGGGATGGATGAGAAAGTTCCCCTTTGTAGAAAAGAAAGCCTCAACACAAGGTCTCCTTTGTATCTTTATCAAGGAACTACTCAGTATAGCATACTCCTTGTTGAATGATTTGGATAAAAAGAAAAAAGAAACCATCATTTCTGTTAACAATGGAAACAATCTTTTTTTGAGTTAAAAAAGTGATGAACTAGAATACATAGTGCCAAGAAAAATTACATTTTAGAGTAATTAATAGTAGATCCTAAATTACAGAATTAATATATTGGTATAATTTTCTTTGGGCAACGTCAAAGTTTTGTTTGTTCTTTGTTTAATTTTTAAACTCAGATTTATTGAAGTATTTGGTTTAATGTTACAAATATTTATGGATTACTCTGACTTGTAACTAAGCAAAACAGTCAAGTATAACTAATAATGCAGTGCTCTCACCTATAAGTTCATGTAACATTTTACAGCTATAGTACCACTTCCATCTCTCTATTTAAAATAAAAGCAATAAAATCTATTTTCTTTCCTTCCCACTCCCTATGCCATTAATGAAAGGAAAAAGAAAATTGATTATAACAAATATTTGTAGTCAAGCAAAACAAATTCCCCCAGTGGTTCTACACGAAAAACATATATGTCTCATACCACATGCAAACATTATGGTGAGGTTAACATATTCATTCTTTAAGACAACACTTTTTCTTTTTTGCTGCCTTTTCAAGGACTTAGTATAATTCAAGGCTGATTGCCATTGAAAAATACACTAAGGTCACATACACACACTTATGTTGAAGTCAGTTTAAAGTTGTTTGTTTTTTGTTTATTTGTTTTATTTCATTTTGACTATGCTAGAATTAATTCAATTCAACAAGTACTTACTAAATAATTTTCATCGTGACAGTTTCTGTGCCTAGGTACCAGGAAAACAAAGAGAAAAGAAAAATGTTGAAATATTCTATTGCTTCTAAAAATTCATTTACTGACAAAATTGTAAACAGAACTGGCCATTAAGACATAAAAAAACCAAACCCCCAAAAAACCAAAACATAAATAGCCAGGTTTTGATGAGCACTTTTCATTAGATGGATACAACCAAAACATAGGTTATAAAATTAGGACCTCATGCATTTTAATGTCCCTGGCCAGAGTTAGCTCAATCAGTGTCTCCTGTAAAATAGTAAGAAAATATATCAATATTCATGTAGTCTCTTTACCATATAAGAGATACTGACAAAATCAATTGAATTCAACAAATATTCAAAGATATTTTATGAGATACTGACAAAATCAATTGAATTCACAAATATTGAAACACTTTATAAGAGATGCCAACAAAATCAATTCAATTCAGCAAATATTTATTGTTTGCTCTATGCGCACAAATGTCCTACTTTAATAATGCAGCATGATTTGGCATTGACCCGGAGATGACGGGAGGCATGGTGCCTCAAAGACTGTGTCAACAGAGCACAAGTCCTGACAGTTTCTACCAACATGGAAAGTATTTAAACATGGTTCTGGTGAAGAACTGTGTCTGTCTTCAGAGGTCGAATGAAGCTAAGTAAACTTGGAAGAGGCACAGGCTGGGAACGAATCACCATATGGAAAACTCAAACTCTGTTTCTAGCTTGTTGCTAGAACCAGCAAAAGTAGTGAAAAGAAGGGAACCTGTGGGAGCTTTCACAAACAGACCTTGGAGTCTACCTGCATTTCTAACAAGAATGTCACAAGCCAACACTAACTGTACTAATTAGTAATTGAAAACAAATTCATGTTCCAGCCTGTTAGAAAAAGACCTACCTTTAGAAAATCACTTTGGCATATGAATGTGATGAACTTCAGTGGGGAGACAGAACTATCAAAATGCTATTGTGAATTGAGAGGAGAGATGTACTGGAGGTCTTATGAATGTAGAAATCAGAAGAGGACAACAGATGTGATATGTGTTAAGAATGGCATTAGAGTTGCAAGCCTGGGTACCAGGGGAAAATGGTGGCAGTTTCAGTAGTAATAGAAAAAAGTTTGGAGAATGGGAAGACCTGGAAGAAAAGATAATGAGTTCAGTTTTAGACATGTTGTGTTTAAGATGTCCACAGGATATCCAGCTTGAGATATACAACCTCAGGAGAGAGGTTAGGACTGGACAAATATTACTGGACAGATATCTACAAGCAACTCATGAGAACTAATGAGATCACCAAGTGAGATAGGATAGAAGAAGAGATATGGTCTAGGCAAAGGCTTAGGGGATACTCAGAGCTAGTAGACACAACCTAAAGGAGAGATCCTGCAAAGAAAAAAAAAAATAAGGGTCCATCAGACAGCTAAAAGGTGAAATAGTCTGTCAATAAGCATTTATTAAAAACCTAGAAGATGGTGAGGTAAAAGCAGGGACTTGCTTGAGCTCTCCCCCAAACCCCTCCAAATGCTTGTAAAAAAATCACTCTAAACAAATTCTAGAGCAGCAGAATCCACAAAATGACAAAATGACAAATTTCCAGCCCAAGACAACCTGGAAGGTGGACAGGAAAGTTCTGTTGCACCAGTCTTAGAGAGGAGTGTGGTCCAGTATGGGCAACTTTAACTCATGAGACATTTCTCAGTGTTAGGGTATCTAGAGGGAATATGTGTGTATGTGTGTGTGTGTGTGTGTGTGTGTGTGTATGTATATGCATATATATATACATATGTACATATTTTATATATATATACACATGCATATATAGTGTGTGTATGTGTGTGCATGTATATGTATATATGTGTGTGTATATATACACATATGTGTGAATATATGTGTATGTGTGTGTGAATCTCTAAAAAATAAAATTAAGGGTTGAGAGAGGAATGTACTGGGAGAGGGAGAAAGGGAGAGGTAGAATGGGGTAAATGCCTTCACATAAAAGAGGCAAGAAAAAGCTTTTACAGTGGAGGGGAAGAATGGGGAGATGAGGGGGAATGAGTGAAACTTACTCTTATCGGATTTGGCTTAAGTAGGGAATAACATACACACTAAACTGGATATGGAATTCTATCTTACCCTACAGGAGAGAAGGGGGGAAAGAGATAAGAGGGGGGGGATGATAGAAGGGAGGGTAGATTGGGGGAGGAGGTAATCAGAATCAAATGCTTTTGAGGAGGGAGAGGGTCAAAGGAGAGAATAGAATAAATTTAGGGTGGAATAGGATGGAGGAAAATATAGTTAGTCTTTCACAACATGACTATTATGGAAGTGTTTTGCATGACTACACATATATAACCTATATTGAACTGCTTGCCTTCTCAATGTGGGTGGGTGTGGAGGGAGGGAGGGAGAGAATGTGCAACTCAAAGTTTTAAAAATGAATGTTAAAAATTGTTTTTACATGCAACTGGGAAATAAGATATACCGGCAATGGGGTATAGAAATCTATCTTGCCCTACAGGAAAATAGAAGGCAAGGGGATAAGGGGTGGGGGTGGGTGATAGAAGGGAGGGCAGATTGGGGGAAGGGGTAATCAGAATGCATGCCATTGTTGGGTGGGGGGGAGGGGAGCAATGAGGAGAAAAATTGTAACTTAAAATCTAGTGGAAGTGAATTTTGAAAACTAAAAATAAATAAATTAATAAAAAGAACAAAAGAGTATAAAAACCCCTACTATGTGTCAGGTACAGTGCTAAGTGGAGGTGAAAACAGAGTGAACAAAAATCAAAATAAGAGAGAGTGTTTAGGAGAAGAGAATGATCACCAGTGTCAGAAGTTGTGCGAAGCTAAAGAAAGATGAGGATTAATAAAATGCCATTAGATTAGGCACTTAGAGCCTTGGTAACTTTTGAAAAAGCAGTTTCAATTGAATGATGAGGTCAGAAGCCTGATTGAAGAGGGTTTATATGAGACTGAGAGGAAAGATAATGGAAGCATTGATTGTAGATGACTTTCTCAAGGAATTTATCTGCAAAAAAGAGGAAAAATATAGGACAATAGCTAGCCAAGATAGTTTTCAATTGTTTTTGTTTTTAAAAATAGGGAATACCGGTGCTTGTAGGCAGTTTGGAAGGAAGCAGCAGATAAGGAGAATTTGAAGATAAGTGAGAAAGTGGAGATGATAGAGAAGTCTTCAGTGGAAGACAGGATTTAGTGGGATAAAAAGTGAATCTATAGGAGTGTACCTTGATAAGAAAAATCACTTCTTTCTTGAAACAGTGTTCAATGAGGAAATGGTAGAGGAAGACATTTAAGTGATGTGAGATAGAGGGGAAAGAAGACAGAACTCTCTGTAAATGGGCTCAGGTATTTTTCAGTGAAATATGAATGAAGGTCCTTATTTTAGAGGTTGAGGTCAAAGGGTACCCTGGGAGGCTTGAGAAAGAATAAAAAATTTGGAATAGCTGATATAGTGAGTAGGAAAATGAATTAATTAATCAGAAGAGTTTCATTATTTTCTTCAGCTCTGTTCAGCAGCACAAGAATAGAAGTGAAGATAGTGGATGCTGCCAGACATTTGAAACAGTAAGGCAATAATAACAATGTAGATGATAATTATCAAAATGCCTATGTAGTTCTATATCATAAAGTATACGGGACACTCCACATAGAAAGTAGAAGAAGTAAACCATTTATTCAGATACCAGAGAACCATATCCCATAACCAAATGCTCAGCTCCCACAGCCAGTCAGTCTACTTTATCATAACAGCAAGGAAACTAAAACATTCAATACACAATATCACAACATGGAGCCTCAACATCCCAAAGCCTCTCTGACCCCAAAACAGACTCACAGTACACCTAGGTTAGCCTGTTCATTTCTAACCATCATGAGGGCGGCCATTAGCAGCTATTAGTAGCCATAACATCTCTCTCTCTCTCTCATCCTTTTCTGTGACTTAACTTCCTTTTCCTGTCAGGAAGCTCCTCCCACCACATATATCTTATATCTATAGGCTTCTTGTGATGTAAGCAGGTCACATGGTCTATTAATGGATGGGAAACATCTTCAAATCCAATTGCTACTACAACACCCAAGATTGAGACTTGTCAAAACATAATTAGTAATAGAATAAGATGCCAAATAACTCAGGTGTAGAGGACAGCATTAAGTTGAACTGGTTAGCCAAAGGGATATGATAAATGGGAAGGAGAGTATGTCCTCCTGAAGGCCTGGGAAGAACTGTGGGGTGGAGGCATTAAGAGTCATAAGAGAGCAAAGAAATAACTTTGGGGTTGCAAGGCAGAGGGAAAGAGAAAGACATAAACTTCATAAAAGGTTAGGATTAGATGAGGGAAAATCAGAATTCATGAACATGCAATGTCTATTGATAATGGCAAGATCAAGACAATAACCATCTCTGTATATAGCTGAGGTAGATGGAAGAGTATATTGGTCCTGGCAATTAAGTAGACTGAAAAAAGAAATTAAGATATGCTAGAAGAAAAGGTTATATAAGAGAAATGTATAAATTATGGGGAACTATGACCATTTTTAGATAACTAAAATAAAAATGAAATCCAGCAGAAAAAGAGAAAAGTAAATTTTATTCAGAATTACTATGTAATTTGTAAATACCTGGGAATACTGTTACCAAGATACAAATAGGAGTTATGTGAATATAACTCCAAAATACTCTTTAGAGAAATGTAGGAAACTTAAATATTTGGAAAATAATTGATTTTTCATGGCTGAGCCATGCTAATATAATAAAATTATATTACTACCTAAATTACTTTCTAGCTTCAGTACCATGTCAATCAAAGAACCAAAGGATTATTGTATAGAACTAGTCACAGGGAAAAACAAAATATCAAAAATATAAAGGAAAATAATGAAAAACGGGAGGGAAGGAGAAGGGCGTAACAACATCAGATTTGAATCTGTTCTGCAAAGCATTAACTATCAAAACAGTTTGATACTTTTTCTTAAACAGAAGATGATCAGTTGTTCAGAAGATTCAGTAATACTGAATATTGACATCGATGGAATAATTAAAAACAGTCACATAATTTTTAATAAACCCAAGGATATGAACTACTCAGGGAAGGACTCACCAATGGACAAAACCTCCTGAAAGCTATTTGGGGAAAAATTAGACCTAGATCAAGAGCTCAATCCCTATACTATGATAGTTTCAAATGGACACATGGCCTAGATTATAAAAGGTGGTATCATTTTTAAAAATTTAGAGGATGATAAAAAGAAATACCTTTCACAGTAATGGAAAATGGTGTTTTATCAAACGTGGGATAGAGTTGATCACAGGAGAACAAAGGATCATATATCGTGGTATCATAGAGGTAGAGCTGGGAAGGATATCTAGGGGCCAGCTCCCAAATCTTTGCTGCAAGTTTTTTTTTGATAAAGGTCTCTTTTCTAAGATATATAAAGAACTGAGTCAACTTTATCAGAATAAGTCATTCTTTAATTAATAAGTGGTGAAAGGATAAGATTAGGCAATTTTCAGAGGAAGAAATCCAAGCTCTCAATAGCCATGTTAAAAATGCCTGAAATCACTAATATTTAGAGAACTGCTAATTAAAACAAATTTAAAATACCAATTCATATGATTGACTGAGTTGACATAAAAGGAAAATGAGAAATGCTGGAGGGGCTATGGGAAAACAGGTTCTACTGCACTGTTGATGAAGTTATGATCTGATCCAACCTTTGTAGAAAGCAATTTAGAACTATCCTCTAAAAGTTCTTAAACCTTGCATACTCAGTAATGCTGCTACCAGGTCTATAGAGATTAAGAAAGAAGAAAAGGACCTGAATGTATGTGTGTGCGTACACACACATGTATATGCATACATTTATACACATATATGTTCATGCATGTGTATGTATGTATATATATATACACACACATAACCTCATTTTTGTTGTTGTAGCAAAGAATCTTAAACAGGATGTGTACATCAATTGGGGAATGGCTGAACAAATTAAGGTATATGAATGTGATTGGATACTATTGTGCTATAAGAAATGATGAAAGAGACGATTTCAGAAAAACAAACAAACAAAAAAACTAGGAAGACATATGAATCAGTGCAGAGTGAAGTGAACAGAACCAGAAGAATAATTTGTATAACAACAATATTGTAAGGACAATCAACCTTGAAAGACTTAGTAACTCTGATCAGCCCAATGAGCAACCATGATTCCAAAGGATTCATAATAGAACATTCTACTCCCCTTCCAGATAGAGAATTAATAGACTTACAGTTCAGATTAAAGCATATTTTCTTCTTCTTCCTTTCAGTCCATTGATCTCAGGTTTAATCCTTTGTTCTGACTTCATGAGTCCTTGGAAGATCTACATAAATCAGCATTTCTAAAGCTGGTGTTTTCCTTCCTTAGTCCCCAGGACAAATCCAGGTCTTTATCCTACTTGTTGGAATGATGAGTAAAATAAACATTTATTAAATTCCAGGCAAGAGGTTGAATGATATAGTGGATAGAGAGCTGGCTGGCCTCAGAGTCAGGAAGATTGCAAATCCCACCTTTTAAATATGCCGTGTGTAACAGTTGCAAATCATGTGCTAGTCCCTCAGTGCCTTAGACAATCCTCTAAGACTTAAGTTGGAGAGAAGATGCTATTTTTAATAGTCGAGGAAAGTTTCACTGAGAGCTCCCTTCAACAATAAAAAGCACAGCTCAGGTGAAAACAAAGAATACGTCAGATACTGTGATAGGTGGTAGAGATACAAATACAAAAGTGAGACAGTCCTTGCCCTCAAGGAAGTTATGTTCAGACAGAAAGATAAAAAAAAAAAAAACACATGTGGGAGCAGTGGCCAGAGATGAGAGTTCCAACCTGAGCAGTCATAGGAATCATGAGTAGAGACAGAGCAGCAGATTGTCAAGCCCTTTCAAGATGTCAAATGTTCTGGGGGGATGACTCTAAAGCATGATGGAGGGCCAGTTGGATATAGTGGGCAAGGTGAATGTTCCACTCATTCAGTGGGTAATCAGTGAAATGTATCTGAGATGGCAGCTTTCAGATCAATGGCACAGATCTGAAATTGAGTAGATTAACTCAATGGAGAGGGGAGTGGCAACACTCTGGAAGTCAGATAAGGAGGGTATTATTGCAGGTGATGATGGAGGAGGTGGGTAGGAAGATTGCAAAATATATTGAGGTGAATGGTTATCTCTTTGTTGTTGTTTAGTCATGTCCAACTTTTTGTGACCCCATGGAGCATACTGTCCATTGGGCTTTCTTGGCAAAGATACTAGGGTGGTTTTCCATTTCCTTCTCCAGTGGGATAAGGCAAACAGAGGTTAAGTAACTTGCCTAGTAAGTGTTTGAGTCCATATTTGAACTCAGGTTTTCCAGACTCCAAGCCTAGCACCCTACTCACCGAACCACCTAGCATCCTCCTGGTTATGCCTTACCAATTTCAGGAATCTGTGTCTTTAACAACTAAAGCTTTAGGATGTCTAGGTGTAAAGAAAAAGAAAATGAATTGGTGAGAGACAGGAATGAAAATTTACAAGTGTCAAAATTGTACGTATTCCCTGACTTGAATTTGGGGAGATAACTGAATGAAATTTTGATGGTTAGTGTGTTACTTGTCTATCCCTTACAAGAGTACAGTCTTCAACATGAGATATTCATAATACAAGAAATAATAGAGGAGGGAGAACTTTATAGTTCATCATCTGTGTCTGTCTCTTGAAAAAGTGCATTGCCTTTACTTGTAGTCAGTTGCTAATATCAAATGCTGCAGAACACTGTGACTCTTCAAGAACTCATCAGAAGTCAGAAGAAATGCCATAATGTCCTTGGGCAAACACCTTTTGGACTACTAAAGCAATTTAATACTACTTAAGATGCAACTAACACATATTTCAAAGATAGGCTTCTCCTCCAGGCATGTTATTTGTAGAAAGAAGATAGTGAGGTCGATTTCCTCCTTCTGACATTGACTTTATCACCCTACTTTCCTCTGTAGAAACTTGAAAGAGTAAAAACATCCTTTTTTCCCCCAATGTATCCAGCCCTGTCAGTGGTGGTAAAACAACTTAGTTCATATTTAGTATTCTCTGTTACTCTTTCTCTCTCCCAAAAGCAGTGAGAATGATTATCCATCTAACAGTTTCACCCCTTAAGACCTGCAAGCATTGCCGTATCTATCAGTCCCATTGCCAGCAGACAAGGAAAATCAATGGATTTCAGAGACTCAATCTGTCTTCATCCAAATCTGCTATCGAGTGGGTGGAAAAGATCATGGAACACTCTAAGATTGGTCATCATACCCACACTATGGCTTCTGTGAGAAAGTGAGGAAAGAAAAGTCTCCTGACATTCTTTCACTTTGGTAGGAGATCCTTGTGAAGCTAATATAACTCCTGGGATAGGGACTGTGTGGTGATGGACATTAGGATTAAAAGGATTTAACTGCTCTTCTCTGAGCATGATGCTGTGCAAGGAGTTCTGGATTTGGAGTCAGAAGTCCTGAGTTCAAATCCAGCCTCAGATACTTACTAGCTGTGTAACTCTGGACAAGTCACTAAACATCTATCTGCCTCAGTTTCTTCATCTAGAAAGAAAAGGATAATAATACCACCTACCTCCCAAGGTTTTTTTGTGGAGATTTAATGAGATAATACTTGTAAAGTAATTTGCAAAACTTAAGTGCCATATAAATACTAGGTCTTACCTAGTATTATTAGCAAAGTGTTGTATGAAATGATTCAAACAATCAAAAGGTTTGTTGAATAAAACTGAACTAGAATGAATTTTTAAACACATATGTAAAACACAATACTGGGTGCTTTGGGACATGTTTGAAAGAAATAGAACCATAGAGATTATAAAAGAAGATAAAGACTGAGACACACAACCGTCCATTATCCATTGGTAGACCAAACTCATAACTAGATATTTCTAGGGGGAGGAATGTGGTGGGAGAGGAGGGAAAACTGATGAATAAGGAACAAAATGTAGAAATCAGTGAGAGAAAGAAAGAGAGAGGAAGAGAGAGACAGAGACAGAGAGACAGTGAAGCAGAGACAGACAGGCAGAGACAGAGAGAGGCAGAGAGAGAGAGAGAGAGAGAGACAGAGAGAGAGAGAGAGAGAGAGAGAGAGAGAGAGAGAGAGAGAGAGAAAGAGAGAGAAAAAGGCAGTCAATCAACAAACAATAGGCCTTGTTTCATGTGTGCAAGGTATTGATTTGTGGGTGAATACAAAGAAGTATAAAATGGAGTCTGTCTATGCTTGCTATTATCTATGAATTCATACTCCAAATCATTCAACCTTAAGTATATGTCATACATAGTAAAGATAAATTAATTTTACATAAATTTTCCTAATACGTGCATATAAATTAGGACAATAAGGATTGCCTAATGATTGAAAATTAGCTACTGCAGAGAAGAATTTTCTAAACCCATTAACCATTGAATGAGGAAAATCTTTGTGGCTCCAAAGAAGAATTCTAGTACATTTTGTACAAAAGGAAATGAGCTTTAAGTGCTTATGGTGGGAGAGGTGGCTTTAGGTGAGAGGTATAACTTGAGTTGAAGTTATCTAGTTCCAGATGTCCTATTGAAAGCATACTATGAAAATTTGACCTCAGGATTATTACTGAGGCTTAATGGGACAAAACCCATAGCAGCGTTATGGCATTGGAGGGGGTAGAACTTATTTAATAGGATAGATAAAAAAGGAAAATGAGGTAGCATTGTATATCGGTAGGCAGCTAGGCAGTGAGTGGATAAAGTACTGAGTGTAGACTTGGGGAGACCTGAGTTTAAATCTGGCCTCAGACACTTAATAGTTCTATGATCCTAGGCAAGTCATTTTTCTTTTTGTCTCAGTTTCCTCAACTATAAAATGAGGGGGATAATAAATGACACCTACCTCACAATATGGTTGTGAGAGTCAAATGATATAATATTGGAAAGTCCTTAGTGCAGTTTCTGGCTAATCACTAAATGCTAGTTATTGTCATTACTCCTAGTATACTCATGTGAGGACATCTAGTAACCTAAGGGAAAAACTTTCTAGAATAGCCCCTGATCCCTAGTGGATTAGAGCTGAGATAATTGGCAGGTGACACTGAAGAAATGAAGCCCAGAGGAAGGTAGGCAGGCAGGCAGGTAGGTAGGAGTAACATATAAGGATGGCAGAATGTTCTGCCCAGTGTTAGAAGTAGAGAAGTCCAAGGGAGAAAGAAAGAGTAGCAAGTAGTGGAGATGTGACAAACAACAGGGGAAGAGGAAATATGTAATATGGCATCCAACTATAGGACTATTAAAAAGTAGCACCTCAACTGATAGCAGACCTAGAAAAAGATGTGTGGTAGCAATATCAAAATATGATGGCAATCCCACATTATAGGTGTGAATTTTCCCTCCACACGTATTCTGAACACATGTTGCTTATATGTAGATCTCTTAATGTGTATGCTATTCATGCATGTTTACTATATGAATGTCTTCATGTGTCATCCATATGTACATGTGCTCCTCTCACTGCTGGAGACAACGTAAGTGTATCCCAGAATTTATGGAGGGAATGTTACATTGCTTAAATGTCTTTTCTTTGTCCTCTGGCTGACTAATAAAAGTAAACACATCAGTGTGTACTTATATTTTGAGTTCATGAACACTCACAGAATACAATGAAGTTAGGATAGCTTTTTCTGGAGGAGGGGAGGAATGCCAACTCACACAGTAGATTCTCTATCCATGAGGGAGAGTCATGTTAATAAAAGCTTTCAGAACTGTTCTTTGCCTGATCTGCCTTTAGAAATTATCTAAAGGTACAATGGTTACAGTCCCAATGACTGTGCATATGTGTGACAGTGTGTGTGCACTTATAAGCACACATCTAGAGACCATATTTTGTTGAGATAATTCCTAATTCAAGAATGGAAAATATACTTTTAAAATATTTCTTAATTTTTAACTTTCTTTTTTAAAAAACTGAGTTCAAATTCTCTCCCGTCCCCCTATCACTCTCTCACTCACTGAGAAGGCAAGAATTTTATAACAATTATACATGTGAAATCATGCAAAATCTATTTCCACATTAGGCATATCACAAACAAACAAGAAAATGAGAAAACTATATATCAATTTATACTGAGATCATCAGTTCTTTCTATGGAGGTGGATAGCATTTTTCATCATGGGACCTTTGAAACTGTCTTGGATCATTGTATTGATCAGAGTAGCCAAGTCTTTCACAGTTGTTGATTATTATTACAATATTGTGGTTACCATGTACAGTGATCTCTTGGTTCTGGTCACTTCACTTTGCATTAGTTCGTATAAGTCTTCCAAGTTTCTTTTTTCTCTGAAACCATCCTTTCCATCACTTCTTATAGCAGAATAGTACTCCATTACAATCATATGCCACATTTGTTCAGTCATTCCCCAATTGATGGTCATCCCTTCAATTTTGTATTATTTGCTACAGCGAAAAGAAATGCTATAAATATTTTTGTACATATAGGTATTTTTTTCTTCTTCCTTAATATCTTTGGGGTACAGACCTAGTCATGGTATTTCTAGACCAAAGGGTATGCACAGTTTTAGAGCCCTTTGGGAAGAGTTCCAAATTGTTATCCAGAATGGTTAGATGAGTTTACAACTCCACCAACAATTCATTAGTGTGTTTATTTTAGCTCATTCCTTTCAGCCTGTGTTATTTCTGATAGGTGTGAGGTGGTACCTTAGAGTTCTTGTAATGTGTATTTCTCCAATCAATAGTAATTTGGAACATTTTTCCCCTACATAACTAGAGATAGCTTTGATTTCTTCTTATGAAAATGTCTTGTTCAGATCATTTGACAATTTAACAATTGGTGAAGGATTCTTAGTTTTATAAATTTAACTCAGTTCCCTATATATTTGAGAAGAGAAGCCTTTATAAAAGAAACTTGCTTCACTTCTTTAATATTATTTCATCATCTACAGTAACTTTTAGCAAAATGTAGTTTTGCCGACTGTCTCTTTTAGATCTAATTTTGCTTTTGCTTTCTCTGAGTAATGATTGTTCCTGCTGCATTTTTTATTTCAATTGAAGCATAGTAGATTCTGCTCCATCTCTTTATTTTAACTCTGTGTGTGTATTTCAGTTTCAAGTGTGACTTGTAAGCAACACATTCTTGGAGTCTAATTTCTAATCTATTCTGCTATCCACTTCTGATTTATGGGTGAGCTCATCCAATTAACATTCATAGTTATGACTACTGTGGATTTTCCTCTATCCTGTTATCTTCTGTTTATGCTTCAGTTTTTATCCTGTCCCCTCTTAAAAGTCTGTTTTGCTTCTAATTACTTCTTCCTTTAATCTACATTATCTTTTTATAATCCCACAGTATTTCTTGTCCCCTACCCCTCCTAAGGAAACTTCACAAATGAAAATATTCTTTTTCAGACCTTGGTCTGGTCACCATCTCATATGACTTTGTAACTTTTCAATGCACTTATCCTGTAATACTATTATTGGTATTTATATCTTAACCTCCTCCTTGACTTTCGATTTCTGTCTCTTTCCTAAACATTGCATCCCTAGGAGCCCCCAGCACACTCTTCTGCATTTGCCTAACAAATATTTGTTGAATGAGTAAACTTATTAACAAATTCCTGAAATATGTAAACATAGATTACTAAACATACAATTTTATAGCTGAAAGGAAATTTAGAAATCATCACATGTACCTATAACTCACATCCTTAGAGGCTTGTTGCTAGACATCTAAACATTATATGGGCAAGAATTTTGAATTTAAAATAAAGGGTTGAGGTGGAGGGGTTTTTTTGCTGTGGGTCTACCTGTTTGTTTTTTTTGTTGTTGTTGTTCTTACATTCACCTTTACCAATAATTTCAATGAGGAAGTAAATCTACTGTTTGATAAACTCAAAGACTCTAACTTCTGGAATAAAAACTCACTATTTGACAAAAAGGACTGGGAAAACTGGAAAACAGTATGGCTAAAACTAGGCATAGACCAATATCTCTCAATGTACACCAAGATAAGGTCAAAATGGGTACATGGTTTAGACATAAAAGGTGACACAATAAGCAAAATTAGGAGAGCAAGGAATAGTTTACTTGTCAGATCTATGGAGAAGGCAAGAATTTATGACCAAATAAGAGATAGAGAACAGTATGAAATGCAAAATGGATAATTTTGATCACATTACATTAAAAAGTTTTTGCACAAACAAAGCCAATGCAACCAAGATTAGAAGGAAAGCAGAAAGCTGGGAAACAATTTTTATAGCCAATGTTTCTCATAAAGGTCTCATTTTTTAAATATGTAGAGAACTGAGTCAAATTTATAAGAATAGACATCAATCCCAAATTGAAGAATGGTCAAAGAATATGAAGAGGTGGTTTGCAGATAAAAAAAAATAACACTATAATCATATGAAAAAATGTTCTAAATCACCATTGATTAGAGAAATGCACATTAAATCAACTCTGAGGCACCACCTCACACCTATCAGATTGGCTAATAAGTTAGAAAAGGAAAATGATAAATTTTGGAGATGTGGGAAAATTGGACACTAATGCATTGTTGGTGGAGTTGTGAACTGATCCAACCATTCTGGAGAGCAATTTGGAACTATGCCCAAAGGACTATAAAACTGCGCATACTCTTTGATCCACCAACACAACTACTAGGTTTCTATCCCAAAGAGAACATAAAAAGAGAGAAGGACCCACATATACCAAAAATATAGAAGCTATTTTTGTGGTGCCAAAGAAATGAAAATTGAAGGAATGCCCATCAATTGGGGAATGGCTGGACAAGCTGTGGTATATGAATGTAGTGGAATACTATTGTTCTATAAGAAATGATGAGCAGGCAAATTTTAGAAAAACCTGGAAAGACTTATATGAACTGATGCTGAGTGAAGTAAGCAGAAGCAGGAGAACATTGTACACATTAAGAGCAACATTGTGCAATGATCAACTATGACAGACTTGGCTCTTCTCAACAATGCAATGCTTCAAGACAATTCCAAAAGACTTGTGATGGAAAATGCTTCCAACATTCTGGAGAAAGAACTATGGAGTCTGAATTCAGGTGGAAGCATACTATTTTCACTTTTTTCCTTTCTCATGGGTGTTCCCTTTTGTTCTGATTCTTCTTTTACAATATGTCTAATGTGGAAATATGTTTAACATGATTATACATGCATAATCTATATCAGATTGCCTGCTGTCTTGGGGAGGGGGAAGGTAAGTGAGAGAGGGAGAAAAATGTGGAACTCAACAAAAATAAATGTTGAAAACTATCTTTACATGTAATTAAAAAAAATAAAATGCTATTAAGTGCCAAAAAAGGGACTTGTTAAAAAGGAGAGAGAGTGACAGAAAGAGAGAGAGAGAGAGAGAGAGAGAGAGAGAGAGAGAGAGAGAGAGAGAACCTTACCTGAGAACTCTAGCTGAAACCAGAAGCTGGGAGAGAAGAAAGCCCCACCATTATGTGCCCTGCAAATACAAGAGTATGACATGGAAGGGAACTTATATTTGGAGAATACTGAACTCCATATAAGACCAGTGGGGAGCAGTCCTAGAAAGAATATTGTGCTGACATTGCCATAAGACGTCCATGGCCCTGAAGTGTTAGGCATAAGTTTCCACTCTATGTTTGTGACATATCTATCCCGCATGCATGTGTCTGCACATATGGAACCTGATCACTAAGTTCCTCATGTGTGTGTCCCTCCACACAAGCATGTTGACCATAGACTATGATCTATGTGACTATGCATGTGAGTTTTCATGCCTGCTTCTCAGATCTGTTTCTACTCTTCTAACTGTTGGTTGTATTTGAGGAAGAGTATATGTCAGATTTATGATGAGATGTTCTATGGCTATGTTCCTTATTCTGATATTTTATTAAAATGTCTTTTCTTTGAACTCTTTTTGCCCTGTGACTGACCAGTAAACATATAAGTGGGGGCTCTTAAGCTGGGCTTTGAGCAGATGTCATGCCATAGAGGACTGTAAAATTAGTGTAGCTTTGTTAGGAATACTGAAGATGAGAGGAGAATACCCTAGGCACTTCAGTTAATATTATAACCATTAACCTTTAAAGTAAAAAGCTTGTGGATTACTGGTGGTTCCTGAGCCACATTGTGAGAATCTCAGCTATTAAAATAACAGATTCTTAGTCTTTGAGAATTTTTTGAAAATATATTGAGATGAGAAATTACTTATCTTACAATAGAAAATGATTAATTCTGTAATGGCAATTTTATTTTCAGCAAGGATGGACAAAGTGTTACTCTTAATAAACTCAAAAAAATTAAGCTATTAAAGAATTTTTAGAATGTGTGATTTAAAATCAGTTAAATTTACTCAATAAATATGATTTTATTTAAAAAATGAAAATGTTCTTTCAGTACTATAGGTGTAAATTCTTGCTGGATTCACCTTTCTCTGAATCCTTGAAAGGGAAGGTGGTAAGCTGGACAGATAGCAAAAGAGGGTTAAATGGGCATCTTGGGTATTAGAAGTTTCCTGCATACTTCTGCCTAGCTTTTGCTTCATGGTTGCCCCATTTTTCACCCAAAGAGACACAGGAAAAATAGGCTTTCTATAGCATAACCAATCCCTCCTACTCCATCCCATATTTTAAAGAAAATAAACAAATAATAGCTCTCTTCCCCTTGGAGACCATTGAAGAGAGGCAGCTAAAGCTTTCCCTTCTGTGTCCTTTTGTCCTACCCCAGATTAAGAGGCTCTTTGTGTTTGTCTCAAAGCAAGATGCCTCTGAGACTACAAACATCATTCAAGATAAACTCCTGCCAGAAACACTAGTGCACTCCCTTGATGCTGACTTAAGCTGTGACTCTTTCTGTGAGAGACACACCAGAATCCCTTTGGCACCTCCTCCAACTTTTCAAATAGTACAGAAGTTGTACAGCGAGCTAACTAGTTCAGAAGTGATCAGAGCCCAAACAAAACTGCTCTTCATAAATAATTGAGCACAAGTTGCATGCAGCAAAATAAATAATAAAAATCTACAGAGATAGATACAATTCACAGTGGAATAGCCAAGTGCTTTTGGTGAACTTTTTTTAAAGCAACATGAAGATATAATCTCTTCCCTGTTTCTTTTTTCCTACTTTTGTTGCCTTGTCACACTTTTGAAGGTCACACTTGGAAACCACCAAAAAAAAAGTTAAGACAACAAAAACCCAGCACTTTTGTTCTCAATGGCAATTCTAACATTAAGTCAGTATTTAGCACAGCTGTTCACACTCCATAAAAATAAAGTTTCCCTTCTGATAGGAACAATACATTTTAAGCCTACATTTTGCAGGAGATTTAGATGTGTAACTCAATGCTCAGAAGATTTAAAGTCGTGAAATCAAACACAATAGCTCAAAGTGAAAGGTGAAAAGTCACACAAAGCTTAAACTACAGAAAAGTGGCATTAAACTTTCAACTTAGACATTTAGAAATAAACACAGAGACATCAGCATTAGAAATATACCCACATATGCAGATATAGATATAAGTATATGATTAACCCAATATATTCCATGGCAAGATACAAACATCTGCCACAGACAATCCTTTGATTCCATAGACTTAAAACCTCAGTGAATTTCCAAATGTAAATGGTTGCCAGGATATTTTCAGTGCATACAGAATAAGTACACGTGCAAACAGAAATTTGTTGAGAATGACATTACCAAAACAACTCCACGCAGTCATCAATTAATTAATTTTTATTAGGCACCATTCACTGGGATTATGGGAACTGAGTTAAAAAAAATAAGTTCCACTCCAATTTTTAATGATATGTTTCTCACATAAAGACACCATATGGATTATGCTCTTTTACATGGTCTATTCATAGAGATAGTCTACATTGAAACAAACTAGATTTTAGAGTCCTGTATAGACATATATTACAGGATTAATCACAGAATTGGAAAATTATTTATGTAGCCTAAATAAAATTCTAAGGATCTATCAATATTATTGTGAAAACTTTAAAATTTTATAAAATTCAATAAAGGTATATCATGATAATGTGTTGAATGCTGGATTAGATGTCAGAATGATCTGAGTTCAAATCCACATCCAACACTTGCTAGCTGTGGGACCAGGGGAAAAATATTTAACTTTTCTGACTTTTTAGTTTTATTATCTGAAGAATGGGATGAATATATATATATATATATATATATATATATATATATATATATATATATATATATATCTGCTTGAGGGCCAGGGGAAATAATTTATATGAAGCGCTTTGCAAATCTAAAGTAACAAAAACAGTTAAATAATGTAATTCCTCTTCTAAACAAAACTATCTCCTTTTACACACTGTCCAAATATACTTTAAATTATCGTATATATCATTATAACATCACAAATTAAAAGTGGGAGTGGATCTTGGAGTATGTTGTCCAATTCTCTCATTTTACAGACGAGGAAATTAAGACCAAGAGAGGTCAAGTGACTTTCCCTAAGTAGCATATCCAATAATTTTATCAGAGATGAAACTTAAACTTAGGTCCGTAGACTCCAGATGTAGTGATTTGTTCCTCTCTGTAGGATTCCAGTAAATCAACTGCACTAACTTCTAGGACATATTACATTCCTTCAACATTTCCAGGGGTTTCTCAGTTGCTTTGCAGAATTACTGAAATGTTTGCAAAGATGAGAGTCACAAATATCTTAACCATTTGCAAAATTCATAATGATTAACCCACTCAGACACGTCAGAATCTAACTATTGCTCTGAAACTTTCTTACACCTGTGTGATATTGTTCATAGAATCCTATGATATGCTTTAGCCAAGATTCACTTACAAGAAATAGATATTAAAAGGCAAAATGAGCAGAACCAAGACAACACTGTATACAGTAACAGCAATGTTGTTTTAAGAATGACTTTGAATGAATAAGTTATCCTGACTATTATAAATACCCAAATGAATTATAAAAGATATATGAACAAATATGCTATCTGCATTTAGAGAAAGAACTGATAAATAAAAGTACATAGAGAATAATTTTCCACATGTGTAAATGCTTATATGTGTGTGTGTGTGAGTGTGCATGTGTGTGCCAATTTGTGTCCAAAGGTAGCCATCTCTAGGGCAGAGGGAGGGAAAAAAAAGAAATTTATGTGATAAATGTGTGGTATATTTGAAAGGAATAGCAAGTTGTGCATAGTAGATTTGCAGTTTCATGAACAATCTTCTTTTTCATTGTACTATTATCAAAATGCTTATTTTATTCCATAATTAAAAATAAAATTTAATAATAAAAAGAAATTAAGATAAATTAGGAGACATGAAGGAAAACCTAACTTCCATCAATGAGTTCAGCACAGGACCAAGGCAAATGTAATATTGTTATATCAATTTCCCACTGTGACTCCTCAATTGATTTTAATTGAGCTAAATTTTCCTGTTTTTACTGTTTATGTCAGCTGATTTTCACTAATAGAATATCTGCTATCCAGAGGCCTGAAAGTAGATAATTTGAAAAGCAAAGGACTGTTTGATCATAAATCATTTCCTGATGATACTATAAGGCAATCATAGAACACTATGATCTCAAGAGAGTCATAATTGTGAGTGACCCAAAGGCCAATGTCATGACTTAAGGTGGGTATAAATAGGATGCTGTGGGGCTTTTCCCCCCTCGTTGATGACTTCAACAAAAGATAGTACAAAATGTCTCATCGAGAACATATTTAGTCAGAAAAAGTGGGCTAATCAAGTAGAGTGACAGAAAAGAGATAGCAAGTCAATGTCTTTCACAGGGATCCATCACATATTAAAAACATTAAAGGAAGGTCTTCAGAAGATTAGAGAGATTCTCTAGGGAAGATTTACAGACAGACAAGAACTGTACAGAATGAGAAGATGTGGTTGGATTGTGATAGTCACAATATACTTCCAACTATTACATAAAAACTAGATTTGAAAAAATCATTACCTGAGTGGAGAACAAGAAATAAAAACTGTTTGCATTTGATATAGACTTTAAGGTACTCAGGCTGAATACTTAATGATATCAATGTGTACGTTCAATTCAGGCAGTAGATTCTTCCATTTCTGTCTCAGAGGTTCACAAACTTGAAGTCGTTTCTTTTTCAACAGCAATTCCATTCAACAAACATTTTTAAGTACTTAGTTCTAAAAGATATTTTGCTAGAGGCTGGAGATACCTAGAGACTGCTATCGGACAGCTGGGTGGCTCAGTGAACAAATCATTGGACCTAGAGTCAGGAAGCCCTGAGCTCAAACGCAACCTTGGACACTTGGCATTGGGCAAATCATTTAACATATATCTGCTTCAATTTCTTCATCTGTAAAGCAAGGATAATAACAGCACGTACTTCACAGAGTTGTTAAAGTTACCAATGAGATAATATACGTAAAACCTTAAAATATCATATAAATGCTAACTGTATTTATTATTAGTTATTGCTATTATTAGATCTGGATCAGTAGATGCTCTGGAAGATAAATACACTTGGGGAGAGTATAGAACAAGCAATTCTTCACATCATAGCTCCATTATCTAAGTAACTCACAATAACAGAAGAGTTGACAAGGTATAGATATCTTTTCCCCTCATGCCTCATGGCATGGCTTTATTCCTTTAAGAACAATATGATTTTTTTGTCAGTCTTCTTTGTCAATAAGCATGTTATTGAAGAAAACCTCCCTCCAGGGCATTGGTACTTGAATAACTGAAATGAGAGATTCTCCAGCTTTTTGTAGCTCTCAAACCCTCAAAGCTCAAACTCATCCATCAAGTCCACTCTCAAGATCCCTCCTATCAGGGGAACATATAGACAAACATATGCATGCGCATGTCTATGTTCCTCTGTAAGAACTCTGTCAATATCCCCGATGTTGTTGTATCTTGGACATGACAAAATTGATTCTTAGGTATTTTTGACTCATACCCTTACTCAGGAAAAAGAAACAGAAGTGTGGGAAGAAAGCTACATGCCAGTAAACAATTCATTTGAGCAAGTACATACCAATTGCCTTATGCTTTGACAAGTTGTCCTTCTTCTCCTTCATGTTCTAGGATGACTAGGAGAGGAGAAACTCCCTCTTCCTTCTTGCTAAACTTTAGTTCAGAGGTCCAAATAAGAGAAAGCATGAGCTTGCTTTTAAAAAAGACAAGGGTGCGGGGACGGTTGGATTCATAAGAGTCTAGTCTAGTACCAAACATCTCAAAGGCAGCTCCACTTACTGGGAATGAATCAGAGGTGTTCCCAGTGCCTTTTCAACAAGGTACCAAAGGTATCAATGCTTAGACTTTCCTCCACAGGAAGTGCCCTTCAGGCAAAAAGTCCAACCCTTATGATCTCATCCAGGTGACTAAAAGACTCATCAAATTGATTGGGGACTCCCTGATCAACCTCAAATCACCTTACAAAAATAAACTGAGAGAAATTTAATTTTCTGTACCTTTAAGTCAATTGTGTGACTATCAAAAGTGATATGCTGTAGAATATTAATTCTGAAAATAATCTTTTTCTTTCTCATACTTTCACCAAAGATTGCCTTGTTACATTTATAGGTTATTTTCATAAAGCTTTCTTGGAGACAAGAAAGTAGGCATATGAGTGGGTGTTTTGCTTTTTTTTAATTATCTTGGTCATCTTTTAAAAATAGGTTAAGTAATAATTTAATTATTGTTTATTGACTACCTCAAAATTTTTTGATTCTTAATGACCGCTACCACTTCTTCAACTATTGTTCAATTGTGATCACAGAAATGGAAGGGGATTGTCATAGAAATGGGTCCTTTCATATTATTATTGTAGTTGCTACTGTGGTTGTTATTTCATAACTGATGACGATCCCATTAATACCTAGGCTAGTCTTCAGAAAGAAGATGTGATCCGTTGCTACAATTGTATTCAAGACTTTTCCATCTGACTAGAACCTGCCAATAGTCGTGCTCTACTGGGACAGCCTTCAACAGGGACATACAAGGGGGACTTTGTAGAAGCCAGAGATACAAAAATTAAAAACTGTCACTATTCCTGTCCTTAAGGAACTTGCAATGTAATGGGGATGGGGGTAAGGAGGAAAGGAATAACATGGGCAAAAATAATAGGTACGAAGGAGAGACAAAGATAAGTACTCTTTGAATATTTGAGAAGATAATGAGCAATTTCAGTCAGATGAAAGAAGACTTCATAGCAGTGGTGGTATTTGAACTGGTATTTGAAGGATTTCAAAGTTTGGCAATGAGGCCCCTGTGCTAAAGGCATGGGTACAGTCCTAGGGGAGCCTAGTCTCTAATGAGAGGAATTAGACTCTTGTTCTGAACTAATGACATATTCTTTATAAAGCATGTAGCAAAGTGCCTGGCAAATAGTAGAAGTATAAATTCTAGCTAGGATTAGTACTACTAGTAGTAGTAATAGTAGTAGTAGTAATAGTAGTAGTAGTAATAGTAGTAGTAGTAGTAGTAGTAGCAGTAGTAGTAGTAGTAGTAGCAGTAGTAGCAGTAGTAGTAGCAGTAGTTGTAGTAGTAGTAGTAGTAGTAGTAGTAGTAGTAGTTGTAGTAGTAATAGTAGTAGTAGTAGTAGTACAAGACGGACTGTGAAAATGCTTCTTTAGTTACCAAGGAATATTAAAAGGCTTAAATCCAAATCCCTCTGGGTAGATGGTCTAGGGAAGATTTATTGGTGGTTATGGACAAGAATGACATAGGTTGGGAAGACATGGATGAGTTGTAATTTGTTCCATTGGAAGATTTTCTTTTATCTATGAAACTGAGAGTCATTGAAGTAGCTTCTCATTGGTAAGATAGAACATTCAAATTTCAACTCCGTAGTTTGATAAAGTTCATTGTCAAGTCCTGGGAACAACCGAAATATTAAAAATCCCCCTTAGGCGCTATTCTCTCCTCCCCTACTAATCCTCTGAGCATTGAGGCTTATAAAACATTTTTTAAAAAGCTTATTATCATAAGAAAAGGTATGGAAGTAACCCTTTTCCAGAGAGTCTCACCTCCGTGAGACTCAGACATTTTCTCTGACAAATCATGCTCCAATTCTTGGCCACAATCTAGAAATGACAAAGAAATTGTATGATCTTGGCACTTCTCTTCTTTCTACTATGGTCTATTAACTTTTCTCCCCCACTGGCCTTCTTGCTTTTCTTTGAACAAGACACTCCATCTCCCGATTCTGTGCATTTCCGCTGGCTGTCTCTAATGCCTGGAATGTTCTTCCTCTTCACTTGGCTTTCCTAGTTTCCTTCAAGTCCCATCTAAAATCCTGCCTTCTACGGGAAGACTTTACCAATCCCTCTTCTCTCTGTTGATTATTTTCTATTTATCCTGTATATAGTTTTGTTTACATATTTTGTCTCCTGTTAGATTGTGAAATCTTCTAGGGTAGTGATTATCTTTTGGCTTTCTTTGTCTTTCCAGTGTTTAGCTCGTAATAGTACTTAACAAGTATTTATTAATTGACTGCTACTACTGCTTCCACTGCCCTGTTAATCTGCAAGCCCTACCTTTCTTGGTTTATAGTCTCCATAGTTTCAGGCTCAGCTCTCTTGCCATCTCTCCCTTGATAATATGGTCACTTTGAAGTGGTTAGCTCCAGTGCTCCTCATAACCACTCAACTTGGGTCTTGGACCCTACAGAAGCTTTATCTTGCCTCTAATTTCATCTCTCCAGTCCCAAAGATCTGCTTCTGACTATACAGACAGGAAGTACAGCCCTCAGGCTACCTCAGCTAACACATAGCTTTTTTTCCCCCTTGATCTGTTCTTCCTACTTATTTACAGCCTAAAAAGATCACATGCCTCATTATAGTCATATGGCCTACTGTATTCTTTACTGAAATATTTTCCAACACATAATCATAGGTTACTTGAAGTGCTTCAGTACTCTGTCCACCCCAAGAAATGAAAAAGTCTAGGAAAAGCTCAAACCTCTTGAGTCACCCTGACAAAGTAAGGCCTATTGTATCAGCCTTTTCCTTCTGCCAGGGAATTTCCCAGGCATCCCCTCTCCTTATCACTCTCAAGTATGGATCAGCTCCAGTCCCTGGGTCAAGGATCCTTGCTCCCTTATCACAATTCATGGACTTATTTGATGCAGAGAAGAATACCGTAAGATTATACTGGTTTAGATGCCCCTTTCCACCAAACCCAAGTTAGGACAACAGACCAATGCCATTCTCTCTGGCCGTCCTTCATTGTGAGTATTTCCCCTTCAAAAAAGCTAGTTAGCTTCACTTTCTCTCTGAGGACTCTGCCTTGTAGTCTTTGTTTTTTCTTGTACCATACCTTAGGGTTCTAAACTCTTCTCTACCTGTATAAAGACAGCTACCAAATCCTACTCAGTTTTGGTCAGTAAGTCAACAAGCTTTAATAATTTGTTTTTACTATCAAATGAGATGATAATTATAAAGCACTTAGCATGGTGCCTAGCATATACTAAAAACTATAAATTTTAGCTCTCCTTCTTATTATTATGTGTCAGGCACTGAGCAAAGCACTGGGGATACAAAGAAAGGTCCTGCTACAAAAGGAGCTCATGTCCTACATGCAAACTATATACATCCAAGTTATATAGTGAGTGAATTGGAGATATTCAACAAACATTAAGGGAAACCAGGAAAAGCCTTTTTTTGTAGAAGGCAGTATTTTAGCTGAGATCTGAAGTAAACCAGGGAAGCAAAGAAGTAGAAGTGAGGAGGGAGACCATTCTAAACATGAGGGAAAGTCAGTCGAAGTACATGAGTTGGGAGATACAGTATCTTACAGATGGAAGAGCAAGACCAATGTTACTGGAATATATGGATAGAAGAAAGTATAAAAAAGATTTAAAAGTCAGGCAAGGACTAGGTTATAAAGAACTTTAAAAGCAAACATAAAATTTTCTACTTAATTCTGAAGGTAATAGGGAACCACTAGAGTTTACTGAGTAGGGTTTGTGATATGACCAGATCTATACTTTCAGAAAATCACTCTGGCAGCTGAATGAAGGATGAGTTGGAGTATGGTAAGGATACCAACCAGGCTATCTCAATAGTTCAGGAATGAGGTAATTAGGGCCTGCAACTGGGGGGTGACAGTGTCAGAGGAGAGAAAGTATATATGAGAGATATGTTGTTAAGACAGAATGGACAAGACTTAACAAATAAACACTATCAATAGTAAAATCCACAACAATGATCATAATAATTTTAACTAGCATTTAAAGGTTGCAAAGCACTATCTTACCTCATATGATCTCTCCCCAAATCCTGTGAGGTCGTTGCTATTATTATCCCCATTTTAAAGATGGAGAAACTGAGACAGAGGTTAAGTAAATTGCTTAGATCACACAGTTAGTAAGTGTCCATGGTGGGAATTGAACCCTGGTCTTTTGGAACCCCAAGTTACCCTTCTATCCACTGTGCCACCTGCTGCTTGAGTATATAGGTTGAAAGAGAGAGTGAAAAGTCCTGGAAGACACATATATTGCAAGCTTAGGTGACTGGGAAGATAATGGTGACTGTGATAGCTATAAGGACATTTGGAAGTAGGAAGGGGTTTTTTGGGGGGAAGGATGATGAGTTTAGTTTTGTACATGTTGAGTTTAATATGTCTATGGGACATTGAACTCAAGACGTCAAAAACAGTAAGAAACAGGTAAGGAGAGAGGTTAGAGCTACATAAAAAAATCGTGGAGTCGGAATCATCAAGACAGTAATTGAAATCATAGAAGCCAATGATATCACCAAGAGAAATAGTATAAAAGGACAAGAGGGGAGGGCCAAGGATAGAGATTCTGCAGGGGTAACCTAGATTAAGTTTCATCAAGGAAGAGAAGAGAACCGGAATAGAGCAGTGTCACAAAAATCTAGATAGCAAAGATTATTAAGCAGAAGAGTGTGTCCAAGACTGCAGAGAGATCAAGTAGAGTTACTCTTTATGTGAGAAAGGGATGAAGATAACTGCAGAAGAAATCTGAGTGATGGGAGATGAAGATGAGAGGAGGGAGAGTCATGAGAACTATAAAGAGTAATAAAAAGAAAAGGCACTTTAATAAGTAGGGGAATTACTTAATTGGGGAGCTATGAAAGGATTGCCTTGCTGTGGTGAGGTCCCAGTTGAGATTATATAACAAATTTGTAATGGATCCAAACAATAAAGTTTTGTGATTTTTTCTCTCTCCAATCAGCAATATAAGAATGGGAATGAAGGCAGTAGATGATGGGAGTAATACAAGTTGGGACTTGGCAGGAAGTTATTGGCCATAGGCTAAGGGAGAAAGAGGCTCAAGAGTAGAAGATACTATAGAGCTAAACTAGTTCACCAGGAGGTCACGATAAGGGAAGGGAGGAAAATGTAGATAGCGCAAGAGTTATGGCCTGGGAAAGAACTAAAGGGGTGGAGAGATTAGGGGTCACAGCGAGGTTGAATAACAAGGTTAAGAAATCATAAAATAGGGAAAAATGAAATGGTAAAAGATTACAGAAAAATGAAGGAATTTCAGAGTTCATGAACATGAACGTGCAACATTTGTGGGTGATGGCAAGATCATTCTTTCCAGTATCTGTCATATAGTAGACACTTAATGAGTGCTTGTCATAGATTGATTGATATAAAGTGACTGTAAAGGTCCCCAGACTGAAATCTTTTTCATTCAAAAAAAAAGGAAGGAAGGAAGAAAAAAGAATGAAATGAGTTTGCCCAAATTGGCTGAGTTTTACCTCTTGAGGTGTTTTTTTGTTTGTTTGATTTGTTTGATTTTGTTTTGTTTTGTTTTGTTTTTGGTGGTGGTGATGGTGGTGGTAAGGGAGGAGGGATGAATGGGTAGGCTAAGGTGTTATAAAGGCAATGAGCAGGGTGGAGAGCAGAAGAAATCAAGCTATTGCCTTCTTGTGGTTTTAAGACTTGCAGACACATAGATATAGAGCCAGAATCTATTAAGATGGTAAAATTCCTCATTCTCATATTTTTAATGGCATCACAGCATTACCTTATTATAACAACATTTGTTATGCTAATTTACAATCAATGAGGCCATGGGCAAGAGCCTGGAACAGATTTTGGGCTTAAATTTGGGGAGGGTGAGTATTCCCCAGATAATCCATAGGTTTAACAAAAATTCTTAAGCCAGGGGGGAAGCAGCTTGGAGTCTGGAGTGACCATAAGTGGGTGAGCAGATAGAGGTGTATTCACTGGGCTAGGCAGGATCCAATAAGCCAGACCCCAAAAATACTGTAGTAACATCAGATGCAAAGTCTGAGTATGACAAATTGCTTCAATGTTTTCTGGTGAAATGCTGCCTTATAAACCTTGTGCTTATAAACACCATAGTCCTTTGATGAGGAGATTCCACAATTATGGAAGAGCTTGGATTCCTGAGTAGTTGAAGCTCCATCAGTGCACTTACTTCAACTTTAGGGATTACCACCCCACCTCCAAATTTTTTTGACCTTTACTGCCCAATTCATCCCAGGAACTGGAGTTAGAGGGCCATGAGTCATTGCACTGTAAGTCATATAAAATGCCAATTATAACTATCACATTGTTAGCACTATTCAATTTTTTTCCTTTGTATTATTTAGTCTAAATAAGTCTTTGTATTTTGGGGGCTGATACAAATTAGGACCCATTGATACCCTTCTACAAAAAATACTACCACGTCTTTATATAATTTCTTTCTTCTAAAAAGCTCAAAACACTTCCAAAACATTTTCACATAAATTCTCATAGCATCCTGTGGAGGTAGGTGGAAATATTATTATTCCTACTTGACATCTCATTCCACCTACTCGCCTGATTATAAGTTCGTTTGAACTGAATATGTAATTTTGGCAGGAAAATATACCTGCCCAGACAAAAACAACAACAAAGCCCAAGATACTCCTAAGAAAAGAACATGGTGATTTAGGTCTCTGAACATTTGTTACTGCAAATATCAACCGACCTTTCTTATTTTCACTTTGATGATCACCAGACTGAAAATCTGTTGGCTCTTTTGGAGTATTCTTGAGAGAGGAGGTTAAGTAGTGCCAAATTATCTGTTTTTTTATTTCTGGTTTTTTGATTTTGGAGTTTTTTTTAGGTAGTGCCAAACTAAGGAAAATACGTTCATGTTAATTTTCTAATACTTAAAAAAATAGTGCTTACTAACTCTTCAAACAGAATTTCCACAATGGAGGTAACTAAATTTTCCAGAACTGGGGGAAAAATCCACAGTCTCAATAGTGATATGTTATAAATTCTTACCTTTCAACAACACAGATTAAAAGTGTAATGAATATTAGTCAGTCAGTCAACAAGCAACTTACTATGTGCCAGGCACTGTGATAAGCACTGAGGATGGAGAGAGAGCAAAAAAATCAGTGCTCTTCACAAGCAGTCGATGTTCTTATGGAGGATAAAATATATAAATAACTAGGGATATACGTGATATGTGCAGAGTATATGGAAGGTGTCATGAAAGGGGAAAACACCAGCAAGTTGGGGTTGGGGGAACGAGGAAAAGTCTCCTATAGAAGGGATATTTTTATCAGTGTCTTGAAGAAAGCCAAGAAAACTAAAAGGTAGAGGTAAGAGGGCAGAACATTCTAGGTACAAGTTTCAGCCCTTTAGAACTCATGGAGATGAGAGACAGAATATCCTAAGAGAGACAGCAAATGTTGTTTTTGAGTAATTTCAGACCTGACTCTTCATGACCCCATTTGGGGTGTCCTTACTGGAGTGATTTTGCCATTTCCTTGTCAAGCTCATTCTACAGATGAGGAAACTGAAGCAAACAGGGTTAAGTGACTTGCCCAGAGTCACACAGCTAGTAAATGTCTGAGGCCAGATCTGAACTCAGATAGATGAGTCTTCCTTACTTTAGATCTGGTTCTCTCATCTACCACACCACCTATCTACCTATATTTCATCCTCACAACAACTATTAATATGCCAATTTTATAGTTGAAGATACTGAGACAGACACATACTAGGAAACTCAACCAGGATCACATGGCTAAGAAATTTCTGAGGCTAGTCTGAACTTGGGTCTTTCTAAATTCAGGCACAGTGTTCTATCCATTGCACTACCCAGCTGTGCTAGAGAGTCTAATCTCAAAAGGAGAACTTTCTCTTTGACCCTGGAGGTGATAGGAAGTCACTGGAATTCATCAAGCAAGGGGCTGATAAAGCAATTTTTTGGGGGGTGAGGAGGAAGTCATGTTAGCAAGTGAATGGAGAATGTGGCAGACTGGGGAAGTACCTGAGACTGAGAAACCAACCATATGGCTATTGTGGTAGTTCAGGTAAAGAATGATGAGGACCTGACCCAAAGTGGTAGCTGTATGAGTAGAGAGAAGAGAAAGGCAATGGGGGCTGTTATTAATGTAGAGATAAAGTTATTGAAAGTAAATTGTCAAAGATGACATCACAATACATCATCTTGGTGATTGGAAGAAAGGTGATATTCTCAAAAGTGGTAGCTCTTCTTGTTTCATTTCAGTTATGTTCAAGACTCTGTGAACCCATTTGGGGTTTTCTTGGTAAAGATACAAGAGTGGTTTGCTATTTCCTTCTCTAGCTCATTTTACAGATGAGAAAACTGAGGCAAACAGGGTTAAGTGACTTATCCAGGGTCACACAGCTAGTAAGTGTCCAAGACCAGATTTGAACTCAGGCCCTTCTGACTCCAGGCCTGGCACTCTTATCTAGTGCACCACCTAGCTGCCTGAAAAGTAATATGGAAGTCTAAAAGTAGGAGGGTTTGAGAAGAAAGATAATGAGTTTGGCTTTGGGTGGTCATGTTGAGTTTGAGATGCCTAAGGGCTGTCTAGTTTGAAATATCTTTAGAGGTAGCTGGGAACATCTGACTGTAGCAATGGAGATATATTATAGATATATATATATCTCCATGTGCATGCATATATATATATATTTATATGTGTGTATATGTATGTGTATGTATATATTTATATTTGTATATATATATGTATGTGTATATATTCATATGTCTGTTTACACACATATAGACACACATAAATGGGAATGATCTATGTAGAGATGACCGCTGAATACATAGAAGCTCATGAGATCACCAAATAATATGGGATAAAGAGGAAAAAAGATGGGTCCCAAGACCAAGCCTTGAGGTACACCCATGGGGAGTGGGCATAATAGGTATGAAGAAGCAATAAAATAGACAAGGAGAAGTTAGACAGAGAAGAGAGGAACAAAGGAAGAGAAGTGTCACAAAACCTAGAAAGGAGAGATTGTGCAGGGGAGAAAGGTGATAACAGTGTTCAGTGCTGAAGAATTCAAGGAGGATCAGGATTGAGAAAAGGCCATTAGATTAGGTAATCAGGCAATGTTTGGCACGTCAATGTTAGTGTCTAGATCTGGGCACTCCCCTTTAAGAAGGACATTATTGAGCTAGAAAGCCTGCTCCAAAGGAGAACTTTCAGTATGGTGCAGTATCCAAATGATGCTCCATGAAAATTAGTTGGATGAACTGGAGGTTGTTTAGAGTGCAGAAGAGAAGATTCAGGGCGCCATAAGACTTGTCTTCAAATATTCATAGGGCTATTCTATGTAATCAAGCAATAAATTAGAAATCATGTATTGAGTGCCTTTCATATACCGGGAACTATCCTAATGCTAAAACAATGAAGCAATTCCTGCACTTAGAGATTTGACCTGTTCTCCTTGGTGCCAGAGGACAGAACTGTGAGCAAACACTAAAAATTTCGAAGAAGAAAATTTTAGATCAATAGAAGGGAGGAAGTTCTACCAATCAGAGCTGTTTATAAGTGTAAGGAACTTACTCTCCAGGTCATTATTATCCTTCTTTAGAAACTTCATATGCAGTCTACTATCTTTATAGTGCCTCACATCTCTAATGAGAGCAGATTAGTGAGTAGTGTTTCATCATCATTCTCTAGAACCAAGAGTGTGAGTCCATTTATTCTTATAGTAGTGTCTAGGTCTCCTTGGAAAGCCCATTATTAAATCAGAACTCCAAAGGCTGCTCCAAAAGAGTATATATTTCCCACTTGGGATGTGAATGAAACTGTATTTTCCAAGGGTCTGTTGGTCATTACACTCATAATTCGTGTGAAGGTATAGATTGGTTTAATTGGCCTCTGAGGTTCCTTCCAACACTGAAATTTTGTAACTTTGCAATCATACATGTTCCTGCACTCTAGCAGAAGTGCACTCATGTATGATGAAAGCAAGCTGAGTACCAAGATTCTAGGGCATCTGTTGCTTTTCCAAAGTCCTCTTATTTAGGAGAAACATTGTCCCTGATCATGTCCTCTTCTGAGCATGGAACAGCTAACGAAGGGAAGGTTGTGAGAGGGTTCTGAAAAATGAACTAAGATCCATTAAACTATGATGACAGACCACCAAACCCAATTTAATGGGGTTTTTTCCCTTGTAACTTGGTTAACCAGGGAAGCTCAAGTCACTTGCAGCATCTGCTAAAAATTACAGTGAGTTGAAGTAACCCCGGATCCTTCTTTCCCCCAATCCTTTGCCTGAATAACTTAAATTACTCAGAATATGTGACTTAAACCATATTAAATAGCTCTCAAAGGTATAATTATCTAATCCAGGATGTCACTTACCCATGCATTAGGAATTAGCCACCTGCATTGCCTTCATAACAAAAGTATATGTATAAAAATATTTAGGAAATGTGGAAATCTGCCCATTCACAAGTAGATTAGTTAGATGGCCCTTGTCTAAATAGAGAGTTCTGTTGAGGCCATCAAAAATGAAAATGTCATCACAATTTGAAACAGGGCCAACAATGATGCAGGTTGTCTTTCATCTGCTTTCAGATTAGCAGAATAAATAAAGCAACAAGCCTATTAGAGGGTGCTTATGAGACTCTTGGACTTTTAAGTACTTTCAGTTTTAAGGTCAGGAACCTTATTTTCATTTTTATATATCTCCATCTCTCTAGCTTAATATGCTGACAGCAGGTACTTGATATGTATTTGTTGTCCATCACAGAAAGGCAAAAGGGGCAGTCTGTACTTGGCCAGGGAACACCTGAACTTTTACAAATACGTGGTCCAAACTTTTGGAATGCAAGAGTTCTTTCAATATTTCTTGACAGTATTCTAGTACCTGACTGGTAGTATTCTGGTACCTGACATATTTCCTAGGATTGTGCCTGGCAGAAAGTAGCCTCTTGATAAATTATTCTTGGTTGGTTGATGGATTTTTAGGGCTTCTCAAGACTCATCATTATTTGAATATTCCCTCATTCAGGGGTCAGCAGACTGTGACCTGCAGGCCAAATCTGGTCCACCACCTGTATTTGTATAGCCCATAACGTAAGAATTGCCTACCTTGAAAGCCACACAAAAATAAGTGGCAGGCTGGATTTGGCCTATGGGTCATAGCTTGTCAACCCTTGCCCTCTACAAACCATATTCTGTATAGCATAACAATAGGACAGGCAGCATGGTACTGTGGAAAATATACTGCCTTTGGAATAAAAAAAAACTGAGTTGCCTATGTCACTTACCACATGCATAAACAACATTAGACAGTATAATTAGCTTCTTTGCAATTCAGCTTTCTCTCCTGTAAAATGAGGGGTTTTGTACTACATGGCCTTTAACAACCCTAGGATGCCTCGATTTTCCTTTGTAAAGTCTCCTGGTTCTTCCAGGGACAACCAGTCTTCTGCACAAAAGATAAATCGTCTATGGCAAGGTATGTGACGACTCTTTGGATCCCTGCTCCAAACATGATACAGCAGATGGTCTCCAGGTTATCCATAGAGTACTCTTGTGTGAGAGCAATGAAAACTTTTTTCTTTTTACAAAAATCCAAGAAAAAACTAAGAGTTAGTGCTCTTTTGTGGCTCACCTCTCTGCTGCTCCAGGGCATGTCCTCATTTAGCCTCTCTGTGCCTGTGGTAATGAATATTTAATGAGGCTAAGGTTGAAGCTAAAGAGCAGGTGTGTAGGTGGCCTTCCCTCCCGCATCTGCATGTGATAGTCATAGCAATAGCGTGTTTCAAAAAGCCCATTCTCACCAATATAAATCCTTTAAATGAAAAATTAAAAAAAGATCAAGTGTGTGTGTGTGTGTGTGTGTGTGTGTGTGTGTGTGTGAAAGAGAGATGGACAGAAAGACAAACAGAGGACCCATCACAGACTGTCTCAGACACTTATTGTCTTTGGATCCTGGGTAAACCATTAAACACCTTTCAGCCTCAGCTTCTTCACCTAGAAAATATGGATAATATAATAATGGCACCTGCCACCCAGGGTTGTTATGAGGTTAAAATAAGATAATATTTGTAAAGCACCTTGCTAATGTTAAAATACCATAAATGTTGTTTGGCAGCAGTAGTAGTGGTACAGACACAAAGTCTTCTCTCCAATGCAACTTCCATGAGAATCAGATCCCCAAATAGAATAACTATTATTAGTAGCACTAATAATAATAGATACAGAGGCTTTAAAGTTTGCAAAGCCTTTGAAAATATTATCTCATTTTATCCTCACAAGAACCGTGGAAGATAACAGCCGTTATAATCCCCATTTTATTGTTGTTATTCAGTAATTTTAGTCACACCCAACTCTCCATGACCACATGGGCCATACTATCCATGGGGTTTTTTTGGCAAATAAACCGAAGCATTTTGGCATCCTTCTCCAGTAGATTAATGTAAACAGAGGTTAAGTGACTCACCCAGGATTACATAGCTAATAAGTTTCTGAGGCCAGATTTCAAATCAGGTCTTTTGGACTCCAAGCTTAATGCTCTATCCACTGAGTCACCTAGCTGCCTCCTAGGCAAACAGAGGTTAAGTGACTTGTGCAGGGTCACACAGCTAGTAAGTGTCTGAAGCTGGATTTGAACTCAAGTCTTCTTGATTCCAGGCCCAGTGGTCTATCCACTGAGCCATCTAGCATCCTCAATTTCCATTTTACAGATGAAGAAACTGAGGCACAAAGAGCTGAAATGACTTGCCTAGGATCATGGTACAGCTAGTAAGTGTCTGAAGTTGGCTATGAATTCAGGTCTTCCTGTCTCCAGGATCTGAGTGACACTGTGTTGCCAGTTGCATAGTCAGTAATCCACTATGCTTATTTATCACAGAGGAGGGATACACTGAGGGAGGGAGGGATACAATGGGGGAGGGAAGGATATACTGGGGGGAGGGGAATCATGGGAAAATGACAGTGATGTAGAAGAGCACCAACATTTTAAAAGGGGAGGGGGAAAAATCCATATCTGAGATGCAGCACCATGATGTTCTGGTGAAATAGAACAAAGAAAAGAAAACTGAGAAATGGGTTTCTTTATATTCTTTCCATTTTATATGTCTGGTCTGGGCATTGATGGGTGAGTGGGAACCATCATGTTATGAGGACAGGGACTCATCATTGGAGGGCCAGGCATCATAGGCATATGGCCTCCCATGGGCATCCTCATGCTAGGAAGGGGCCCCACAGGCATCATTCTAGGTGGGGGTGCATCATAGTAGGCTGTGGAGGTGGGATCATAGGCCTTTCTAGTGGAGGGGCAGAGAACAGGTTGGGATGAGTTCTTCCTTGCTGAAATGCAGTTGTTGTTTTATCAATCGGGCTCTGGGTTTGTTCTTCCATCCATTTTTTTCTTCTTTTTTCTTCTTTTTCACTTTTCTTTTTTTAAAATTTATTTTTAGTATTCAACATTCATTTCCACAAGATTTTGAGTTACAAATTTTCTCCCCATTTCTACATTCTCCCCACCCCAAGATGACATGTGTTCTGACTGCCCCTTTCCCCAGTCTGCCCTCTCTTCTATCACCCCACTCCCCTACCCCATCCCCTTTGCCCTTACTTTCTTACAGAGCAAAATAGATTTCTATACCCCATTGCCTGTATATCTTATTTCCCAGTTGCATATAAAAACAATTTTTCAACTTTTGTTTTTAGAACTTTGAGTTTCAAATTCTCTCCCTTCTTCTCTCCCCACACACTCTCCCTGAAAAGTCAAGCAATTCAATATAGGCTATACATGTATTGTTATGCAAAACACTTCCATAATAGTCATGTTGTAAAAGACTAACTATATTTCCTTACAACCTATCCTCTCCCCCTTTATTCAATTTTCTTCTTTGACCCTGTCGCTTTTCAAAAGTGTTTGCTTCTGACTGCTTCTTCCCCCAATCTTTCCTACCTTCTATCATCCCCACCTCTTATCCCCCTTACCCCCACTTTCCTGTAGAGTAAGATACCCAATTGAGCCGAATCCAATGAGAGCAAGATTCATTCATTCCCTTTCACCTGCCCCCTCTTCCCATCCATTACAACAGCTTTTCTTGCCACTTTTATGTGAGATAATTTACCCCATTCTATCTCTCCCTTTCCCCTCCTCCCAATATATTCCTCTCTTACCTCTTAATTTTATTTTTTAGATAATGTCCCTTCATATTCAACTCACCCTCTGCCCTCTGTCTATATATATGTTTGTTCCCTTCAACTACCCTAGTACTGAGAAAGGTCTCATGAGTTACGGATAACATCTTTCCATGTAGGAGTGTAAACAAAACAGTTCAACTTTAGTAAGTCCCTTATGATTTCTCTTTCCTGTTTGCCTTTTCATGCTTCTCTTGATTCTTGTATTTGAAAGTCAAATTTTCTATTCACCTCTGTTTTTTTCACCAAGAATGCTTGAAAGTCTTCTATTTCATTGAAAATCCATATTTTGCCCTGAAGTATTATACTCAGTTTTTCTGGGTAGGTGATTCTTGGTTTTAATCCTAGCTCCATTGACCTCTGGCATATCATATTCAAGCCCTTTGATCACTTAATGTAGAAGTTGCTAGATCTTATGCTATCCTGATTGTATTTCCCCAATACTCAAACTGTTTCTTTCTGGGTGCTTACAATATTTTCTCCTTGACTGGGAACTCTGGAATTTGGCTATGATATTCCTAGGAATTTCCTTTTTGTGATCTTTTTTCTAGAGGCTATTGGTGGATTCTTTCAATTTCTATTTTACCTTTTGGTTCTAGAATATCAGAGAGGGAAAGCAGGGACTTGTGTGAGCTCCCCACCATGTTCCTCCAAAAACCTATAAAAATGGCTCTGAACAAATTCTAGAACTGCAGAACCCACAAAATAGCAGAAGGAAGCAGGGATCGAACCCAGGACAGCCTGGATGGTCGCTCGATGAGGTCTACCGCGGACAGAGTAGAGGGGAGCAGAGCTCAGCGTGGGATGCAGCAGGACCAGCCAGACCAGGAGCTGGGCAGGACAGGCCCTAGCACCCTGAAGCAGTGAGCTGTGGCAGTTACCAGACTTATCAACCCACAAACACCAAAGACAACAGAGAAAGTTAGTGGGAAAAGCTGCGGGGGACAGAGTTCGCAGTTCGGCCACCACCCCTCAGGGGCAGTGGGTGAGGTGCAGCTATAGAACTACAGCTGTAGTTACTTCCGGCCCCAGGCCAATGTGGTGGGAGGAATTAAGTGGCGGATCAGAGCAGGAGTGTAGAGCCCGCTGAAGATTTGCATCAGGTCCGGGTTGGTGGTTCTTGAGGAAGGAGGAGTGCTGGGGTGGCAGAGCTGGCTGTATAGAAATACCTCTGAAATCAACAGCGCATCCCCTCAAGCTTGGAACAAAGTACTCTTTGCTCTACAAGCAGTCATACCCCAACAAAAAACTCAAAGGTCAAGTAAGTTGGCTGGGAACATGGCCAGGCAGCGAAAACACACCCAGATTCAGTCTCAGACTCTGGAATCCTTCTTTGGTGACAAAGAAGACCAAAACATACGGCCTGAAGAAGTCAACAAAGTGCAAGAGCCTACACCAAAACCCTCCAAGAAAGACATGAACTGGTCTCAGGCCATGGAAGAGCTCAAAAAAGGAGTTGGAAAAGCAAGTTAGAGAAGTAGAGGAAAAATTGGGACGAGAAATGAGAATGATGCAAGAAAACCATGAAAAGTCAATGACTTGCTAAAGGATACCCAAAAAAAATAGTGAAAAAAAATTGAAGAAAACAACACTTTAAAAACTAGACTAACTCAAATGTCAAAAGAGCTCCAAAAAGCCAATGAAGAGAAGAATGCCTTGAAAGGCAGAATTAGCCAAATGGAAAAGGAGGTCCAAAAGACCACTGAAGAAAATACTACCTTAAAAATTATATTGGAGCAACTGGAAGCTAGTGACTTTATGAGAAATCCCGATATTATAAAACAGAACCAAAGGAATGAAAAAAATGGAAGACAATGTGAAATATCTCGTTGGAAAAACCACTGACCTAGAAAATAGATCCAGGAGAGATAATTTAAAAATTATTGGACTACCTGAAAGCCATGATCAAAAAAAGAGCCTAGATATTATCTTTCAAGAAATTATCAAGGAGAATTGCCCTGATATTCTAGAGCCAGAGGGTAAAATAGAAATTGAAAGAATCCACCAATAGCCTCTAGAAAAATATCACAAAAAGGAAATTCCTAGGAATATCATAGCCAAATTCCAGAGTTCCCAGTCAAGGAGAAAATATTGTAAGCACCCAGAAAGAAACAATTTGAGTATTGGGGAAATACAATCAGGATAGCATAAGATCTAGCAGCTTCTACATTAAGTGATCAAAGGGCTTGGAATATGATATTCCAGAGGTCAATGGAGCTAGGATTAAAACCAAGAATCACCTACCCAGAAAAACTGAGTATCATGCTCCAAGGCAAAATATGGATTTTCAATAAAATAGAGGACTTTCAAGCTTTCTCAGTGAAAAGACCAGAGCTGAATAGAAAATTTGACTTTCAAACACAAGAATCAAGAGAAGCATGAAAAGGTAAACAAGAAAGAGAAATCATAAGGGACTTACTAAAGTTGAACTGTTTTGTTTACATTCCTACATAGAAAGATGATGTGTATGATTCATGAGACCTCAATATCATACTAGCTGAAAGGAATATGCATATATATATATGTGTATACATATATATGTGTGTGTCTATGTGTGTATATCTGTAGGTATATATATAATATATGTGTGTATATATATATGTATATGTATGTATGTATATATATATATATATATATATATATATATATATATATACACACACACACACACACACACAAAGGGCACAGAGTGAGTTGAATATGAAGGGATAATATCTAAAAAAAACCCAAAAAATAGAATGTCAGAGAAGTTTTCCTTGGTTATTTCTTGAAAGATGATGCCTAAGCTCTTTTTTTTGATCATGGCTTTCAGGTAGTCCAATAATTTCTAAATTATCTCTCCTGGATCTATTCTCCAGGTCAGTGGTTTTCCAGTGGGATATTTCACATTGTTTTCCATTTTTCATTCTTTTGGTTCTGTTTTATAATTTCTTGATTTCTCATAAAGTCACTAGCTTCCACTTGCTCCATTCTAATTTTTAAGTCAGTATTTTCTTCAGCGGTCTTTTGGACCTTCTTTTCTATTTGGCTAATTCTGCCTTTCAAGGCATTCTTCTCCTCATTGGCTTTTTGGAGCTTTTTTTTTCTATTTGGTTTAGTCTATTTTTAAAGGTGTTTTTCTGGATCTCCTTTAGCAAACTGTTAACTCATGATTTTCCTGCATCGCTCTTATTTCTCTTCCCAATTTTTCCTTTACTTCTCTTACTTGATTTTCCAAATCCTTTTGTATCTCTTCCATGGCCTGAGACCAATTCACATTTTTCTTGGATGATTTTGATGGAGGAGCTTTCACTTTATTGACTTCTTCTGGATGTACTTTTTGATCTTCTTTGTCACCAAAGAAAGATTCTATAGTCTGAGTCATTTTAGGCTGCCTGATCATTTTCCCAGCCAATTACTTGACTCCTGAGCTCTTTGTCAGGATATGACTGCTTCCAGGGTGGACAGTACTCTGTCCCAAACTTCAGGAGTTTTGCACTGCTGTTTTCAGAGCTACTTCTATTCTAAGGTGGTATGGTACTCCTCTCCAGGCCTGTGCTCTGGTCTGTGAGTGCAAGCACTCCTTTCTGGTATATACTACAAGGAGGACTCTTTCTCCACAGCCACCACAAGCTCTGCCACCCCAGCACTCCTCCTCCCCCAAGGCCACCAAGCAGGACTGTGACCCAGACACAAGCAGGGTAAAGCAATAGAACCCTGGGTTACCTCCAGCAAAGAGATCTACACACTCTAGCTCTAATCTGCTGCTTGTTTCCCCTCACTGTCTGTGGCTCTGGATCTCCAGAAGCAGCCACTGCTGCCACTGCTGCTGCAGCCACTTCCACTGTCCCAGGGCTGGGGCTGGACCGCACATTTCTCTCATCCACTGACCTGCTCAGTTATCTTTGGAGTTTGTGGGTTGAGAAGTCTGAAAAATGCCACAGCTCAGTGGTTCAGCGCCCTGAGGCCTGTTCCACCTGGTCTACTCAGGCCTGGTCTGTCCTGTCGTGGCCCATGCTGGGTTGCACTCCGCTCCCAGCATGGTATGGTTGCCTCTTCCCAGTGATGGTCCAGGCTGACTTGGGCTGGAGACTTGTTTCACTCTGTCATTTCTTGGGTTCTGCAACTCTATAATTTGTTTAGAGTCATTTTTTTACAGGTGTTTGAAGGGAATTGGGGGAGAGCTCAAGCAAGTCCCTATTTTCACACCTCCATCTTGGCTCCACCCCCTCTTCCATATATTTTTGATGATAGTTTCTCACATTCTCTTTGGGCTTCTTCCAGCTGCAGTGTATCCTCCTCACAGATGGAGAATCATGAATGAGATATGCATTACAGTAATCACAGTAAAACTTGGGCATGGTGACACACAGTTGTGCCTCGTTCTAGCCAATGTATCTCCAAAATAGACCAGATGGCTTCCTCACCTTTTTCACTGTGTCTCCTAACAACTTGTCCACATATAAGAATAACTTCATGATACTCTTTATCTGACCAATAAAATGGGACTCAGCTCTTCAGACAGATACTCGGCAGGGATACTAAAGGAAGGACTGCATCCCAGCAATGAGAAGATGAGGGCACACTGCTTCCAACTGCTTGCAGCTCCTGGCTGATCATGGGAAGGAGAGGGGAAGAGAGGAGGAGAAAGGGAAAGAGGGAAAGGGGGAGAAAAGGAGAGAGAAAGAGAGGGAGAAAGCTACAGAAAGCTCACTCTTGGGATCATACCACTTGGAGAAACAGAATTTATAGGTGCCTAGTGAAATCTCTGAAAACAGCTGCAGAAAACCCCTTGAAACTTGGGGTAGTATACCTTCCACTTAACAAGGAGCTCAGAAGTCAAATAATTGGCTGAGAAAATGAGCAAACAGGGGGAAAAAATAAGACTATAGAAAGTTACTTTCTTGGTGAAAAGATGTTTTCTTACACACTTAGTGATGAGGAAGATCAAGGCACACAGCCATAGGAAGACAACCAGGTCAAGGGTCCTATATCCAAAGATTCTGAGAATAATATGAAATGGTCTCAGGCCATGGAAGAGCTCAAAAAGGATTTGAAAAATCAAGTAAGAAAATTGGAGGAAAGATTGGGATAAGAAATGAGAGTGATGCGAGAAAATCATGAAAAACAAGTCAACAGCTTGCTAAAGGAGACCCAAAAAATGCTGAAGAAAATAACACCTTAAAAAATAGACTAACCAAAATGGCAAAAGAGGTCCAAAAAGCCAATGAGGAGAAGAATGCCTTCAAAAGGAGAATGGGAAAGGAAGTCCAAAAACTCACTGAAGAAAATAATTCCTTAAAAATTAGAATGGAGCAAATGGAGCTAATAACTTTATGAGAAATCAAGAAATTATAAATATATAATATTATATTTATATATGTATTATTATTATATATTATATTATTATATATTATATTATATATAATATGTTATATATTATTATATATTATATTATATATATAATAATATAAATATATTATAAAACAAAACCAAAAGAATGAAAAAAAATAGTAGACAATGTGAAATATTTCAATGGAAGAATAACTGACCTGGAAAATAGATAAAGGAAAAATAATTTAAAAATTTTTGGACTACCTGAAAACCATGATAAAAAAAAACCTTGACATCATCTTTCAAGTAATTATCAAAGGAAAATTGCCCCAATATTCTAGAACCAGAGGGTAAAATAGAAATGGAAAGAATTCACCAATCACCTCCTCAAAGATATCCCAGAAGGACAACTCCTAGGAATATTACAGACAAATGCCAGAGTTCCCAGGTCAAGGAGAAAATATTACAAGTGTCCAGAAAGAAACAATTGTGGAAACACAATCAGGATAACACAAGATTTAGCAGTTAAGCTAAAGCTAAGCTAAGCTAAGCTAGCACTAAGGGATCAGAGGGCTTGGAGTATGATATTCCAGAGGTCAAAGGAGATAAGATTAAAACCAAGAATGTCCTACCCAGTCAAACTAAGTATAATATTTCAAGGGGAAAAATAGAATTTCAATGAAATAGAGGACGTCCAAGCATTTTTGTTCAAAAGACCAGAGCTGAATAGAAAATTCAACCTTCAAGTACAAAACTCAAGAGAAACATGAAAAGGCAAACAGAAAAGAGAAGCCATAAGGGACTTATTAAAATTGAACTATTTACATTCCTACATGGAAATATGAAATTTGTGACTCAAGATACCTTTCACAGTATTAGGATGGAGGGAATATGTGTGTGTGTGTGTGTGTGTGTGTGTGTGTGTGTATGTCTATATGTGTCTGTGTATGTGTGTAGACAGAGGACACAGGGTGAGCTAAATATGAAGGGATGATACCTAAAAAATAAAATTAAATGTTGAGAGCAATGTACTGGGAAAAAGAGAAAGGGAGAGGTAGAATGTAGTAAATCATCTCACATAAAAGAGTCAAGAAAGAGCTTTTACAGTGAAGGGCAAGAGGGGGAGAGGTGAGAGGGAATAAGTGAGCCTTACTCTCATCGAATTTGGCTTAAGGAGGCAATAACATTCATACTCAATTGAGTATGGAAATCTATTTTACCCTACAGGAAAGCAGGAAAAAGAGAGAGGAGATAATAGAAAGGATGGCAGATTAGGGGAAGGGGTAATCAGAAACAAACACTTGTGGAGGAACAGGTCAAAGGAGAGAATAGAATTAATGGAGGGTGGGACAGGATAGAGGGTAATATAGGTAGTCTTTCACAACATGACTGTTATGCAAGTATTTTGCATGGCTACACATGTATAACCTATATTGAGCTGCTTGCTTTCTCAATGAGAGTGGGTGGGTGGGAAGGGAGTAAGGGAGAGAATGTGGAACTCAAGGCTTTAAAAATGAATGTTAAAAATTGTTTTTACATGCAATTGGGAAATAACATACACAAGCAATGGGGTATAGAAATCTATCTTGCCTTACAGGAAATAGAAGGAAAGAGGATAAAAGAAGGGGGTGGGGGTTAATAGGAGATTGGGAAGACTGGAGGAAGGGGTAATCAAAATGCATGCTGTCTTGGGGTGGGGGGAGGGGAGAGATGGAGGAATATTTTGGAACTCAGCATCTTGTGGAAGTGAATGTTCAAAACTGAAAGTAAATGAATTTATATGAAAAAACATATATTACTCAGTGACCCTGTAAACCTTACTCTGTCTAAATATACCAGCCAAATGCTAGCTTTCTTGTTTCTATTATTCTGCAATGAAATAACAATGTTAACATGAGAAGACTGATAATTGGCTCTTGACTTTCAATAGCAGACATCCCACTATTCATATTTTGCCATCCAATTTCTCTACTCTACATTATCCCCTCACTCCCCCACTAAAACTGTAGTTTCTTTCCTGGTTGGTGTCACTTTGGGTCATTCCCAGCTCCTAGCTGTGGCTCACTCTCTGAGATAGGCAGGCCTCTTGGCTCTAACAATGGCAAATTGAATTTGAAAGTGAAGAGCTAACATTGCCATGATGCTTCCAGAAGACATAGCTCATATGCTTATTCAGAATCAGTGAAATGTTTGACAGGAAAGAATATATGTTAGCAATAGAGCTTGATCCATGATTCAAGAGCAAAATTGAAACTATCCTCCCATGGGTTATAGGCATAGATCACTGAAAAAGATCTTCTCAAAAGCAAAATGCTTTCTTCTTCATTCTTACTAAATGTGTAGTGGTAGCTTTCAAAATTAGACATGTCAAAACTTTCACAATTCATTTCTGAAGTACATGTCTAAAGCTTTCTACTATTGAGAAAAGATATTAACTACATTGGGGCACTTTTTTTCTAACAAAAGAAATTTAGAGTTCATAGAAGGTTCCAGATGGACAACTTTCTGAAAAGAAGGCTTCCTTTGATCCCAAGAATAAAAACATTTCTTCATGTTCCCTCAAGGAAAATGCCACATCTGGGAACTGGATCATGTGCCTGAAGCAGTGTGGAGATGGTAGAATGGTAGGAAATCCTGTCTGTGAAGTAACTGCAGACTTTCATGTGCAAAGAAAGGAATCCTCAATGCCAAAAATTATGTGGGATTTCTAATAATGTTTGAGACGTTGGACTTTAAAATCAAGAGACATTTTTTTAACTAAACCAGGGAACAATATTCTATGCTATTACATGTTTATTTAAGGTTAAAAAGTCCATGTTCCTCTAATATTTTACTCAGTAAATTGACTTAAATTAAGTTTTAAACATTTGAGGAAGTGTCCTAAGACTTCAGTCACTGCATAGTATACCCTGTGGTTAATACTATGTATAAGGTTGAGAGAAGATTGAGTCAATCAATCAAAATAACTCACCCAAGAGTTTGACCTTGTGGCATTTTGTTTATGAGAAGATCCTTTTACAACTTTTTACAACTCATGGGAGGATAGTTTCAATTTTGCTCTTGAAACAGGGATCAAGTACAATTTCCAACACGTATACTGACATCTGACAATATGTTACTGGGGATACTTTTGTCAAGTGGAAACATCTTGATTCAATCAATCATGGGTGTGAGCCAGATGTGAACAAGGAATGGACAGGTCTGCTGAATCAATCAATGCTGAGATTTAGGTCATGTGAAAAGTCCTTTCTTTGAAAAATCATTAGATGAAGGCCAGCAATGTTATACAAGAGTGAGGAAGGATGTTCAAATTAGTTGAGAAAAGTTGGTCATGCACAGTGGGCCATCTATAAAAGAGTGAGTCAGTACAGAACCTGGATTTTGAACATCTGCCTGCAGAAAGTAGAAGGAGCCAAGCTCCTGAGAAGATATCAGGTCGAGAAAGGGCAAAGGAGAACCTTGGCCTCAGCCTCCCTTTCCCTCTTCCTTGCAGAACTTTTAAAATTTTTTTTCTACTTGCCATCCCTTCAAAGACCACGTGAACTTCATTAGACTGGACAATTAGGCTTTTTATTGGTGTCCCAGCAGTGTTTTGAGAACAGTAGTTCTTGTCTTGGGAGTCAAGGATAATTAGGGCTTGATAGGAAAGAGAGATTTAAGGTTCTACAAGGAATTCAATACAACATCTCTACATCATCAAACTGGGAGTTGCATGAACACTCATTCCACAAGAGGAGAAAAGTACTGCCACCAAACAGGAAATGTGAATTACACCTTTTCCACATGTGCTCTCACAGCCTGACATTTGTCCCCTAGATTCTGTAAGTATTTGTGGGAGATGGTGTTACACATGTCTGGAAGAATATTTTGTCCCAACTTTTCTTATTATACCACTCTAGCAAATACTCTTTTCCTAAAGCTAAATAAGTCTGACGGACTAACTGATATCAACTGACCAGTGGGAAGTGCGGGAACAGAGGCTTATGAGCTATACAGCTTTATAAAGACATCCCCACACACTTTTTTCAGGGCTACCCCTAGACTCTGAGAGGAAAGAAGTATCTTTGCTATCCATTGTGACTGTGAGTTGTGATAGCAGCCCTAGAGTAAGTGCTACATGTGTCTATGCAAATAGTAGAAATCATAGATTTTGAGTTGTGTAGATGGAGTACTAATCTATGTAATGTTCTTTAAAAATAGATAATAGGGGGACTTTTATTTTGCAAAACATTTTAATTGCTGCTCTGAGTCAGGCATGTGTAATTAGGAATAACGAAACATGATGGAAATACAAATTCTTCGTTATTTTCCTTTCACGATGTGGTTCTTTGTATCATAGCAGAAAGCTCCTGCAACCAGTAGAAAATATTTCAGTCTTCACAAGATGCTGAAATCCAGTCTCTGACCCCTCTGGAAACAACCTGATCCTGGACCTGGACCAAACTATTATAATGGCAATCCCCAATGAGACAAGATCACCAAGTGATCGGTATAATTGCACCAATCTACACAAATGTTTCAGTTATGTGGATATTGTCTATAAGACAGCATAATTTTTTAATAAGAGAAGATAAAGTTTTGAAGTTATTCCTGGGAATTATTAATAAAAACTAAAGGTGGTTCGTCAGTGTTAAAGGAACAAATTAAAGAGAAAAAGGTCTATATCTTCTATATAAGCTTTTATATAAAAACTTCTATATTTTCTGGGGAATTCTGATGGATTACCTCCTTTTAGCAAAGGTGTTGAATTAGATTCTCACACCTGGTTTTTGTATCTCAATTTTTTCCATCACTTTCTGGGACTTAGAGCTGACTGTGTAAGGGAGGAACATCTTTTCTTTCAATATCAATTCTCATGAACAGTTTTCTTTTAGCTTAGCTTTCTGGACTTGACCAGGGAAATTTATTAACCTCAGTCTATTTGAATATTTTGAAGAGTCTATTCCAAGAGGCTCTCTGTAAACTAGAGTTAGAATAGGATAGTATACAGATTAATTCTTACTATAAATATTTCAAATATAAATGAGGATTGCTGTTATTTTAAATCCCACTGGTTCATTCTATTAAGTGCAAGTTCCTCTAACCTTTCTTGAGTAATTCTCATGACTAGATGCCATACAAATTTCATTCATTCTCTGTCATTTTAAAGTAAAAAGAATAATCTCCTTCACCTCACTGTGGAGAGGAAGGGGGTGGCACTATGGAAATGAAAACTGCATATGTTGTCAAATGTAGTGATTGTATTGGTTAGTTTTGTTGAACTGTTTTGAATTCTTTTTAAACCTTTTGTTGTAAGGGATGGCTTGGTGGGGAGGGTAGGAGGTTGATATATTAGAAGTTGAATATAATGTAAAAACAGAAGGCATAAATAGAATAAGAAATCAAAAAAAGAAAAGGCAGAATTTGGCATGTAGAGATGAAAAATATATTTATATATCTATAGCTATATATTTAATACATTATACGTAATATATGATGAACTCCTATCCTCTCTCTCTCTCTCTCTCTCTCTCTCTCTCCCCCCCCCCCTTCATCTCTCTTTGTCTCTCTTACACACACAAACACATGTGTGTGTGTGTGTGTGTATGTGTGTGTGTGTGTGTGTGAAAAGCTGGAAGGCTGGATTGTTCTCACTTGGGTATATAGATTTATTTAGTTTTGCTATTCTTGATCTTAGAGTATTGGGGAAAAAAAGGCAAAATTTCTAAGACTCACATATCAGTCTTAAACTTTTACTTATCAGGCCTAGGGCCCAAACAAAACTTATGAGACTGATATGCAGTGACCAGGCTTTTTCTTTCTTTCTTTTAAAAATTTGTTTGTTTCAGCCTGACACTTGTTTCTGAAGTATCACTCTTTTCCAAGCTAATATGACATCCATCAATAGTGATCTGAGACAAGACAACACTTAAAAGACATTTTGCTATTACACATGTTCTAAAATTAGTCCTGCCTTTTAAAAGACATGGGTTCAATTCGGGAAAGTTTTCTAGTGTCTATGCTGTTCATCTGGGTTGTATCAAATTTGGATAAGTATGAAAATTTCCATTGAAAAATGCATCTGGAAACCTTATCAAAATGCACCAAGGTAAAAAAAAATCTAGTGCCTTCAAAAGAACAACTGTGAGAAGCATTCTTTTCAGTGTGATTGGAGAAATAAATGAAAGAAAATTATTTATGGTGAAGAGAAACAGATGATTGAAGGGAAAACATATTCTTAAATTTTGAAGTTCAATTTATTTTAGATTAAAGTACACATTATTGAAGCCTTTGACTTTACATTTAAGTCATTTCGGGAAATCTAGATTGAACCCTGCCATGTAACAAAGAAAAAAAGTTAAGCAAAAATGTCTGATACAGTTACTATTATCCCAGCAATCTCCTACCTCTCTGTCCTGAGGAGATATGTATGTTCCATTCCTTTTTTCCCCAGAACCATAGAACCAGTTTCTTAATTCCTCAAAGGCAAAGTTCCTTTTAATGATCTTTGCATCTACATTACTATTGTCATTATGTTTATTTTTAAAATTCTGTTTTTATTTTGCATCAGTTCATGTAAATCTTTTCACATTTCCCTAAATTCCTGGTATTTGTCATTTCTTATCCACAGTAAGCCCTGCCACCCTCAAAATTATTTTTGTCATCTCCATCAGTTTTCAGAGTACAAAGTGAAATTTCAAAGCTGTTTTAATATTATTTCCTTACAAAGGGTGATTTGGAGCATTCTTTGCTATGGGATTTTTTTTATTGATTTGGAAACTGCTGTGACTTGGACTATTTAAGTGCATTTTCCATGACTGCCTTCATGCATTTTGAAATGACTGCCTTCATTGGTAGAGAAAGAGATTACTCAATGCTGTGTGCCTGCATCTGGGGTGGAAGTGGCCACAAAAGAAGAAAGGCTTTTTTCTTTCTTCTTATTTTGAGAGGTCTCATGTGTTTCCACACAAAAGATTTTGTGAATCAGCAAATGTAGGGAAAAGCTAGCCTCTAAACATGTCTCCAGTTTCTGACTTGGCTCCTTAGAGATTTCTATGGATTACTCCTGTGAGATTGAGAATTCTCTATTTCTCTGTCTCTGTCTCTCTGTCTGTCTCTCTGTCTTTCTCTTTCTGTCCCTTTCTCTCTGTCTCTCTGTCTCTGTCTCTGTCTCTCTCTCTCTCTCTCTCTCTCTCTCTCTCTCTTTCTCTGTCTCTGTCTCTGTCTCTCTCTGTCTGTCTCTGTCTCTCTCTCCGTCTCTGTCTCTCTCTCTCTGTGAAAATATTTTATCTCCCAGTGGGAGAGCTCATTTACTCTGTATGTTATCTGGCATAATTCTACACTGCCACTACATAACTTCTCTCTTTTCTTTTTACTACCTGCCTGGATAAAAGTTTATTTTCTAATCACTATTTGTGATGGTCTTTTATATTACCCACATCTGGTGGGAAGTAAGTAAACTTTTTAAAAAATTAATTATTTTTTGTTTTCAACATTCACTTCCATAAGATTTTGAATTTCCAATTTTCTCCTCATCTCTCTCTTCCCCCCACCCCAAGACAGCATGTAATTTGACATAAACTCTACATTGAATCTATTTTCACATTAGTCATGTCATAAAAAAGAATTAGAACCAATGGGAGAAACCACAAGAAAGAAGAAACAAACAAAAAAAGAAAAAAGAGAGAGCAAATAATATGCTTCAATCTGCATTCGGATTCCATAGTTCTTTTTCTGGATGTGGACAGTATTTTCTGTCACCAGTTCTTTGGAGTTGTCTTGAATCCTTGCATAGCTAAGAAAAGGCAAGTGTATTCAAGTTAGTCATAGCACAATGTGGCTGTTACTGTGTACGATGTTCTTCTGGTTCTGCTCATTTCATTCAGCATCAGCTCATTCAAGTCTTTCTAGGTTTTTCTGAAGTCTGCCTGCTCATCCTTTCTTATAGCACAATAGTATTCTGTTACATTCACATACCCCAACTTGTTCAGTCATTCCCCAGTTGATGGGCATCCCCTCAATTTCCAATTATTTGCCACCACAAAAAGAGCTGCCATAAACATTTTTGTACATGCAGGTCCTTTTCCCATTTGTATGATCTCTGAGATGCAGACCTAGAAATGGTATTGCTGGCCCAGGGGTATGCACATTTTTATAAGTCTTTGGGCATTCTTCCAAATTGCTCTCCAGAATGATTAGATCAGTTCACAACTCCACCAACAATGCATTAATGCCCTAATTTGCCTACGTCCTCTCCAGCATTTATAATTTTCCTGTTTTGTCATGTTAGCCAATCTGATAGGTATGATGTGGTATATCAGAGTTGTTTTGATTTGCATTTCCTTAATCAATAGTGATTTAGAGCATTTATTCACATGACTATAGATAACTTTAATTTCTTCATCTGAAAACTACCTGTTCATATCCTTTGACCATTTATTAATTGGGGAATGACTTGTATTCTTTCAAACTCAACTCAGTTCTCTATATATTTTGGAAATGAGGTCTTTATCAGAGACAATGTCTCTAAGAATCTTTTCCCTGTTTCTGCTTCCCTCATAATCGTGGTTGCATTGGCTTTGTGCAAAAACTTTTCAATTAAATGTAATCAAAATTATCCACTTTGCATTTCATAATGTTCTCTCTTTCTTATTTGGTCATAAATTCTTCCATTCTACATAAATCCGACAGGTGAACTATTCTTTATTCTTTCTGTTTGCTTATTGTATCAGCCTTTATATCTAAATCATGTATTTATTTTGAATTCATTTTGGTATATGGTATAAGATGTTGACCTATGCCTAGTTAAAGTAAACCTTTTGATGTAAGTTGCACCTCTTTGTCTTTAAGGGAGAGTGACCAGGGAAGTGTTTGAATCTAAGAAACTACATCATTTCCCTAGTCTAGTACTGTACACCTAATTGAGAAAAAAAAACATAGAAATTAACCTCTTCTCAGCTTTTCCAGCTTCTCTCAGGGCAGGAATCAAAGTCCCTTTTGGAGAGGGTGAGCAAGATTACAAAGCTAGCTTTCATGCCTTCTTCTAAACCACTTTTAGACAAACCTATTTGGATATATCCATAACTTATATAGATAAAACATATACACCTTGCATATTATTTGCAACAATCACTTACATATCTTGAATATCAGACTTTTGACAGTGAAATTTGTTGTAACCATTTTCCTTATATATGCAGTATTCCAATGGATCCACCAATGAAAAGTAGTGGTTGTAGGTATCTTCTTACATCTTTTCTTTAGGGCTTAGCTTTTAAATTGAAAAAAAATAATTTTACAATATTAATTTCTGATTGTGTCATTATTCTTTCAATTTATATGGACATTTACTTTGTTTTCTTGGGGCTCTGCTTGCTTCACTTTGAACCAGTTCCTGTAGGTCTTCCAGGTCTTCACTATATTCATTTACTAAAACAACAACAACAACAATTTAATAGTGGGAAAATGTAAAAGAAATGCTAAAAACTCCTTTTGAAAGCATGATGTTCTTCAATCAACTTGGTGGAATAACGGTCAACTAAACTATTGCTTGGTTGAAAGATTATTCATGCTTCTGGTGTTCTTAGAAAGCACTCAAAAGCTCTGAGAAAAGTGTTATTTATGGTAGTCAAGAAAGAGCTGAATAGAGAGCCAGATATTTAGGAAGAAATCAATTAATGAAAAAAGAATCACCATTTCTCTTTTTGTGTGTACTTTTTCCAGAATCTAGGGATGGGGAGGGATTTCTTTCTCCTCTTCCCTCCTCCATCACCCCATATTGGCAATAGTATGTCCAAGTGGAGTGACTCACTCAACAGTAGATGCCTCTCCTACCAAATCCAAGGACCAGATAATATAACTGCAAAGGTGAGTTGAGCTGCAGAGAATCAGACCAAGACAGCCTAGTGAAGACCTGCCCATCAAAGCTACAGTGCCAACAAGGAGTACCATGAGTACACCCCAAGATGAAAATGCATTGGTGTCCTACACTGACAGATATCTGAATTGCCTTGGCCGTGAGAGTTCCCTGCGTGATTATCTTCTTCTAGTCAACCCCATATGTGAACCTCTTCTTTATATTTATGTTGCATATATTTGTGGAGGAGTACACCCCAGGTTTACGGGGGGATACTTTGTTACTACTCTTCTTACCATGTCATCAATAAAGTCATTTGTTTTGAGCTAGTTGCTTTTTAACTGGTTAACTAGGGTAAAGCTGAAATGACTAGCAAAGCCTCATGAGCTGTAGTTTTAAATATGCACATAGTACTTTGAAATTGGAATAACTGTCCTTCTGGGAACCCACCCTGCAAGTTTGAGTTGGGGGGTATCTACTATACTATCTTGGTGCCTGGCTGGGTGGGAAGTGGCAGTGGGAGAACAAAGGATGCTTACTCTTCCTCCTCCTTCAGTTCATTCAGGGGCATGAAAGAAGGTGCCTTCAATACTGAAGACGCTAACCAGTGATAGATTCTTCATGGGGGAAGGGGAGGAAAGGGCTCTGTAAATGCCAGAATGTGGAAAGAATAAAGTAGGAAAGTTTCATGTCGACAAAATTTAATAGGAGAAAGAGAGTAAGCTGACTTACGTTTGGAAAATTGCAGTGTCCTTGGAATTCCTGGAGCAATGTTCCATGGAACAAAGCCCCATCTTTTTTTTTTTTTTTAACAGCAATGTTCCCCTGGGAATGTTGTATGTTTGTGAATCTTGGAACAGTAAAATCTCTGAGTAACTAAAGGTACAGGTGACTCAAGGAACAAGAGAAAGAAGTAAGATCACCTAAATTCCAGCCTGCTTCTTTTAATGACTTATGCAAAAGTGGTGAAAAGAATATATCATAGATGAAATGGATAATTCAAAAAGGAGACAGGACAATCATATGGTAATAGATGGGCCACCCAAGTCTGCCACTGCAATCTATGAGAGGTAAAATAATAAAAAAAAAGAAATAGATAAACCCTGGAGGACTTCCAGCACATTAAATGGATCCTTAGTAGAGAATCTATGGAACGATATAGACAAGAATTATGCAAGATTAAAAAACATAATGGTTGGGTTGCAACCAGCCTTGCTGGAGAATATACCCACCACAACAATCTTAGAGATAATGATAACAAACATTTATGCAGATCTTTAAGATTTTCAAAACATTCTACATACATTATCTTATTTGATTCTCATTATGCTAAGGCAGCTAGGTGGCACAATGGATAGAGCACCATGTCTAGAATCAGGAAAACTCATCTTCCTGGATTCAAATCTGGCCTCAGACACTTAATAGCTGTGTGACTACTTAACCCTGTTTGCCTCAGTTTCCACATCTGTAAAATGATCTGCAGAAGGAAATAGCAAACCATGCCAATATCTTTTCCAAGAAAATCCCAAAGGAAGTCAGAAAGAGCCAGACATGACTGAACAACAAGAGATTATCCCATTTTATAGATGAAGAAACTGTAAAGTGGTTTGCCAAATGTCACAAGGCTAAGTGTTTGATGTAGCATTTGAACCCCAGTCTTTCTGATTCCAAGTTTTATTTGTTACTATTTATTGAAATGCTGAAGCAATACTGATTTAGACAAATGAAATCCTAATGTATTTGGCATAATGGAAAAAGAATTGTATTTGGAGATATGACATGGGTTCTTGACCTCGTTCTGGTAACTAATACCTCTGTGATTTCATTCAAGTTGATTCACCATTTTGCCCTGAGTTTCTTTATTAGAGAAATGATAGTAAAGGAGTAGATATTTGTTAAAGTCCCTTCCCACTATAATCCTATAATCTATAATCCTATAAACCCTGGGAATAAGATAGTATAAGTATTATCTTCATTTAACATATGAGAAAATAGCCTCTGATAAGTGAATTCAATTTGGAAAAAAATGACACTCAGTGATTACTCAGTGTTCCATGGGGTAAAGGGAAGAAGATTCTTTTGTCTGTTGCAAAAGATACCCGCTAATCTGAGAGTTCAGGTAAATCTTCAGTGTGCTAAGTAAAGGTACAAATGAGTACAGAATCCCTTGGTCTTCTATTCAGGCATATTCAGCTAAACCCAGGTAAAAGCAGTTCACAGAAATGTTCTGTGAGGTCTGAGAAGATTCTGCATAATATGGCAATACGTAGGGCAGTCCTCCCGTGTTTCAAAAAATCCATGGTGGGGGGGAAGGTACAGAGTTACTTCAAACTATTCATGGTTTGCATCAATGCAGCCTTGCCCTCAAAGCTCAGTCATTGGCTAAAATAGATAACAAGTAAGCAAATTGGTGGGGGGGAAGGTACAGAGTTACTTCAAACTATTCATGGTTTGCATCAATGCAGCCTTGCCCTCAAAGCTCAGTCATTGGCTAAATAGATAACAAGTAAGCAAATTGGTGGGGGTGAAGGTACAGAGTTACTTCAAACTATTCATGGTTTGCATCAATGCAGCCTTGCCCTCAAAGCTCAGTCATTGGCTAAAATAGATAACAAGTAAGCAAATTGGTGGGGGTGAAGGTACAGAGTTACTTCAAACTATTCATGGTTTGCATCAATGCAGCCTTGCCCTCAAAGCTCAGTCATTGGCTAAAATAGATAACAAGTAAGCAAATTGGTGGGGGTGAAGGTACAGAGTTACTTCAAACTATTCATGGTTTGCATCAATGCAGCCTTGCCCTCAAAGCTCAGTCATTGGCTAAAATAGATAACAAGTAAGCAAATTGGTGGGGGTGAAGGTACAGAGTTACTTCAAACTATTCATGGTTTGCATCAATGCAGCCTTGCCCTCAAAGCTCAGTCATTGGCTAAAATAGATAGCAAGTAAGCAAATGCTGTTACTATAATCAAAGGAAGGGATCAGCATTTACAATTTTTTAACTACATAAAATATTCAGTCATTTAATTTGACCATTTTCCCTCATAGAAAAAATTTTAGGTTAACTGCCCCTGCCCTCACTTGGTCTCTCCCATTCATACCTAGCAAAGTCTTAGGAGCATGGCTCTTTCTTCATTTTTTTTTAATTTTAGAAAAAAGTAGAGATCCATAATCTCTTTTTGAAATGCTTAGGAATGTGAATTAAAGACACAAGGATTATTCATTTCACATTTTGAACCCACATCTCAGTTATGTATGAAAAATTTTAAATGTTTTTCATAAATGCTAACACTTCTGAAAGTTATCCATCTTTAAGGATCTGCTATATTAACTTCAGTTCACATTAGGTAGCACTTCAGAGGTACCAGATCTGTTGCCATTTTCTGATTACTGTTATCATAAAGTATTCTTTGGCTAGAAGACGGTAAGGGAACTCTGTCCATTTCAGAGAATCTTGATCTCTGTGAAGAAATCTTTTCCATTGCTTGAAGGGTCAGCATTGAACATGCCGTATGTTCTTGGGTGTTAAATCAGCATTTAATTGTTAAAACGCAGTAATATCGAATGTTGTACAAAATATTTAGAGACTGAAGCTATGAATGTAGCAATTTGATTCCTTAAGACACATACTAGAATGAAATATAAATGCGATTTTTTAAACTTAGCAAATGATCTTTGAGTGAGCAATGTGTGATGCACTTATATCTGTATACTTACAAATTCGCAGTTTTAGGATTCTATATCTTTTTAGAGTTTAGAAGTAATTTATGTAGGCTTCCATCTAATCTTCTCCTACTTTCTATTATTGAGCGCAAGTCACTTGCAATTCTAAATGCGAATGAAAATAAAATCTATTTACTTTTCATAGCAGAGGCTGGGAGTTGCATGGGAGCCCTAAAACACTGACACCTTGTTTATAATCCAGGCCTCTGACCCAAGAGCTCAATGGCACTGTTAAGTTTGGACTTGGTCATAATAAATATGGCCAAATTCATAGATACAAACGGATTTAATTCAAAGGACCAGGAAATGCAAAACTCCATATTCTTACCTCCTCATTAGAATTTAATGTAGTCATGCATAGTATCCTAAAAATTTAACTATGTGATGATCCCTTTGAAAAACTAGGTCTTTCAATTCCAAATGACTCATGATGGAAAATTCTGTCCACATTCAGAAAAAGAACCATGGAGTGTGAATGCAGATTGAAGCATATTATTCGCTCTCTTTTTTTTTTCCTTTTTGTATTTGTTTCTTCTTTCTTGTGGTACCTCCCATTGGTTCTAATTCTTCTTTACAGCATGACTAATGTGAAAATTGGTTCAAAATAGATGTATATGCGTAGCATATATCAAATTACACCCCATCTTGGGGTGAGGGGAGAGGAGAGAAAGGAAGAAAATTTGGAACTCAAAGTCTTATAGAAGTGAATGTTAAAAACTAAAAATAAATTAACAAATTATGAAAAGGAAAGATTAGATCTTTCCCTTTTCGTGAGTATAATTTTGTCAAGTGGTCACAAGGAGATCTGAGAAGAAATAGCTGTTTTCTTGTCCTAGATATTCTTGCTGGCTGACTCATTCCCTATTTTACATAATTTGTTTTGTTTTATGACACTGGTTCTCCTCATGTCACCCACACTCTAAGTATATTGGTGACTTACTCAGAAAGGTAAAGGAATAAACATTTATATCAAGCAACCAGTGTGGTCTAGATTCTGTGCTAAGCTCTTTACAGATGTGATCTCATTTAATTCTCACAAAACCCTGAGATGTTGGTGTTAAAACTGTGCCCATTTCATAAATGAAGAAACTGAGGCAGACAGCAGTTGAGTGACTTTCCTAAGATCTCATAGCTAGTAAATATCTGAGGATGAATATGAACTCAGGTCTCCCTGAGTCCAGGCCTGGCACTCTATTCACTGCACCACCTTACTGCCCCCTGTTTTAACAAGCTCTGTTTGTATGACCTAGGCCAGTTTTCCCCTTTGTAGACAGCTTGATGGATCTCTACTCCCTGGGGACTCCCCTACTTGGCTTTCACTTTACTGTATTTCAAAACTCCCAAACTCAAGGGATCTACCAGCCTCAAATGCCCCAGCAACAGAGATTATAGCATTAATATAGGCAGGCCCTTCCACACCTGACCATTACCTACTTTATATAATTATATAAAATTTATAAAATTATATCAATAATATAAAAATTGCAAGTTTCTTCACCTCAAAATCTGATTAGAAAACAATGCATCTTCTTTCCCTTTACAACAAAAGTAAGATAATTGGTCATCAGCATTGGTCAGAAAGCATTGCTGTTTGTTGTGAGATTGTTAATGAGAAGTAATACATGAGTATAATGGTAATCAGGGCAGGACTTTTTTGTTTTCTTCTCTTTTGGAATGCTGAGGTAATTAAGTACCTTTGATGATGAGTCTTGCCTTTCAAGCGTAATGGCAAGCAAAATGGGAGTTTTCATTGTTCTTTATTTGAGGGCTTCTCAGCACCAAGGTAATCAAGTGCCACAGGGCCCTGAGATGTGTATGTAACATCTACTGTGTTAGCTACTAGCTACTGTGACCAATTTAACCTCACAGTCTTTCTACCCATTAAAATAGAATTTCTAAAATGCTAAAGGCTACAGCATTGCTACCTTTTTTTCCTTTAAATGAGTTTGACTAATATAGCAGCTAAGAAACAATGTGTTAGAAGATTACCTTGCTTTATGGAAAATAGAGTATTTCTGGCTCTTTTGGTCAGACTGAGTAGTACTTTCCCTAATACGTTCCACACATGGGTTGCTCTAATTACATGGCTGTATTATGAAAACAAGGCATTAGTTTTATTTTATTTGTAATGATGACAGTTTTTAATTTCAATTTGTCTTTTAACTTATGTTTGTTAAAACTCAATTCTAGAACAGACATCTACATTGATCGAGTTATGTTTTTCACACTGATGGTTCCCAATACCTATGAAATCCTAAGTCAGAAGAAAAACAAATTAAATTTATTTAATTATATTTAGTAAGCACCTACTATGTGTCAAATACATAGATAGTTGGATATAGTTAGACTCTCTCTAGCCAGTCTGTTACTGCTCCTCTTTTTCTCCTACTTACCCTCCAATGCTTTTTGGATAGTCTTTTCAATAGCTTGATCCATTTATGTTAACATTCTTTTTATGTTGTGAATGGCCAGAACAGAAAACCATTAATTAATTCATGTCTAGAAAAGAAAATGCATTTATTCATGTCCAAATGAAAAAGCAAAGAGCAAATCTTCCTTTCATAAATCAATTTATCACCTTGTGACAACATAAAATGTTCTTGCTTGATTTGGGAAATAGGTACTGAAAGAAAGCATTTGATAATAAGTGGCTCAGGTTAGAGGGGAATATTGAAACTAAAACTTTCCTAACCCAGTTACTTCCAGACTGGTAAATTCTCCTAATCTCACTGGGAAAATTCACTTTCAATGAAACCACTGCAGCTTTGGTTTAGTAATAAAGCTGTTACAAGGCCTGGTTTCTGAGCTTTTCAATAGTTTTCCGAATAGTGAAATATTTAATGAAGTTAGATTGTAAGTTCACAATACTACTTGACTTCTGTTTAAAGTTGAAAATGAAATCTTTGCTTCTACTACATCATTTTGACATCAATCACTGAAAATATACTCTCGCAAACAAAGCAATATAAAACAATGTTATCATTCTCTGCAACTAGGAGGAGGTAAAAGATGAAAAGAAACACAAGAAAAACTAAATTTTCTATAAATGTAAACATGTTTGTCGAAATATGATGACACAAGGGCTAAGAAAAAAGTTCCACATTCAAATGGACAGATACATAGACCAAGGAATCCCTGTGTACTGGAGTCAGGAAGACCCATATTCCTGAGTTCAAATCCAGCATAGGACACTAACCAGCTCTCTGATTCTGGGCAAGTCACCAAACCATGCTTGCCTCAGTTTCCCCATCTATAAAATGAACTAGAGAAGGAAATGACAAACCACTCCAGTATCTTTGCCAAGAAAACCCGAAAATAAGGTCACAGAGTTTTAGACATGACTGAAAAACAATAACACATATTCAAGTGAATAATTTTAAAATAGTTGTGTGAATCTGTGTTCTATATTTAAAAAATAGTTTTCTTTTTATTTTTTTCTTCTTTTCCCTATCAAACTTCCTTCTTTTTTTCTCATATAGTCTTAATTGTTAGCTGAAACAACAGGATAAAAAGATGAAATACTCTTCCTCCTCAATTCCACATATTAGAATTCTCAATTTTTTTTTCAAAGCTCAGCTCAGGAGCTGCCTCCTTCAAGAAGGTAGCTTTCTTTATTCTCACAATTGTCAATGCTTCACACTTGAAGTTATTTGACATTTTTATGTGCATAATGCTGCATTCTAACGTCACCCCTTCTCCCCACCAACAAAAAAGAATGTAATAAGCTCCTTGAATTTAGGGGTTGTTTCTTGCTTTGACTTTTGTTTTTATTTTTTGTTTGTGTCTTAGTATCTTCAGAAACTAGTCTAGTACATTACATAAGTAGAGGATAATAAAGTTTTCTAAGATTAAAGGCAGTCATATGTGCTCTAAACACACATATGTACAATTAGTGATAGATTTAGAGGGGAAAGGAATCTTAGAGCCCATCAATTCCTACCTCTTCATTTTACAAAGGAAGAAACCAGGGATGACACAACTGGTAAGTGTCTGATAGAGAATCTGAACCTGTTTGCTAGTGCCTTATTCACTATACCATGTTGTCTTTCTGATGATCATTCACTAAACATAAGTACCTACTATGTGTCAGGAAAAACCCCAGGTGTTGAATACACAAAGACCAAAATGAAAACAAATCCTTATTAACACGGAGTTTGTATTCTATAGGATAATATAACATGTACATAAATAATTCTATTCAGATTACATGAAAAATATATACAAGTCCATTTTGGAAAGAGAGGATAGTAATAGCGGGGAGCATCAAGAAAAGCTTCATACTCTCACACGAACATATCCTTTAACCTATTCATAGGTGTTGATATAATAATTTTCTAGTAGATATCTACTGTTGCACCATCAAGGAAGATAGCCATAAGGTTGCTCTTCTATCAGTGCTAAGATCCAGAATTCAAATTTAATACAATATTTGAACTATTTGTAGGAGAAAAAAAGAAGTTGATTTGTGTTTATTTTTTTGTCCTATGGAAAATATGAATTGATCATCAAAGTTTATCCTAGACCAGGGATGAGGAACCTGCAGCCTCAAGGCCACATGTGGCCCTCTAGGTCCTCATGTGCAGCCCTTTGACTGAATCTGAACTTCACAGAACGAATCCCCTTAATAAAATGATTTGTTCTGTAAAACTTGTACTCAGTCAAAGGCTGCACCCGAGGACCTAGAAGGCAACATGTGGCCTTGAGGCTGCAGGTTCCCCACCCCTGGACTAAACCTAAGTTCATATAACGTGACACTAGTCCCAATCTTCTTTGTGCAGGACTTTAAAAATAAAAGTGACAAATCCACTTTTGGTGACACAGAGTGACCTGAATTGGGAAGTATGACTCAGTGTCTCTCCATGGTCTTACCCTTTTCTGTCTTTGCAATATTCATCAGCAGCATCTTGTGCCAAAGTCTGCTCTGGAAAAAAAATCATTTAACATAGGATCATATAGAGCATATATAGTGAATATATATGGACATACACACATACATACATAGACATATAATACATATGGGAGGGGAGAAAGGGAGGTGGGAAAAGAGAGAGATATAGAGACAGAGAGAGACAGAGACAGAGAAAGACAGAGAGAGACAGAAAGACAGAGGATAGAGGAAATAAGTTATGTTTTCTTTTTTTTAACTATTCTAAGAACTTTTGTCATGGGAATGGGGAATGGCTTCTAGTTACTCATACTTCAATATTTCTCAATATTAATCTCTAAATATCCTTTTGTTTCGAACTTATTTTCAGAGGACAAGGTAGAAAATGACAACAGTAATGAAGATGAACTGAAAGACTAATTATTTCATCACCGGGTGAGGAGGGCTGGTGCACATAACTAAATCTTTCTGTCACTAATATTCATAACTAGTAAGGTTTAAATGTTAGATTTATGAGACTAAGTGATCCATCTCCATCATAAACTGGATGCTTTATTTGAGGTAGGTTCAGTGGAAACTTAATTTTTCATGTGGCACAATCTACTGTATGTTAATCCATAAAATAATTCCCTTTCAAATTTCTTTTCTTTTGAATTGTATTGTGGTTGTAACTAACATCTGTGTATTTAGATAGGGACTTAAATGGTGATGATTGTTAAAACCTTCTATATATTATCAATTTTTCAACAGTATTTAAGCATTTTTCACTTGACAACCAGACAGACTTTCTGCCTGGTAATAATTGGTGTGGCACAAACTAAACATGAATTTGGTTCCTAATTAGTAGATTTAACCTCACAGAAAAGAATGTTATTTTATGCTAAAAGTTCAATATTATATTTCAAACCCAGCACTTTCTCTGATACCAAATTAGCACATGACCTAAATGTTGAGTTGGCCCTAGTGAATTAATGTCACATTTAATGTAGAGAAGGCTTAATTGTAAACCTGTCCTTTGTCAAATATGTATAATTACTATTCTTCCCAATTAAGAAGATGAACACATCAATGAAGTTGTTTGTTTTAATTCTCTATGTTTGGACAATAATTTTGTTTGTTTATATCAGTTAACAAAAAAAAATTAAAATGACCCAATAAGGCCTCAGTCTAATGACTAAATAAAAAATGAAACTTAAAGAGTTTAATAAATGATCAGAAATGGCTGTTGTAAAGATGTATTCCAGACAGTTATATGCCCTAAGGTATGAACTTGTCAGGACTTACTAGCTAGAAATAATTATTTTTTGGTCAGCAAGTCTTGAGAACTCTGAAAAAGAGAGCAACCTAGCATTTTAATCTTTCTCACTTATTTTATTTTTTTCCAAGGGGAACAAACTGATACATATGGGACAAAGGCATACTATCTTAATGTTAACCTAAATGAGCAGAATAATGACAGCAGCAAGATAATTATTTGGAGTTGACAATGCCCTGTGGGCCTGAAAATGGTGGAAACCTAACACTCCCAATGCTATGGATTCTATCTGCAAGACAGAAGGTTGGAATGGCCAATGGCACATATAAGCAGACACTGTTAATCTTAAGTTTAAATAATTGCTATACTGTGAATGGTTTACCAAAATTATGCATCACATAAAAATAAAAAGGAGATTTAATGACTAACTAGGAACCAAAAGTGGTTTTTTAAAAATTTTTTAACTGTCTGTTCTAAGTGCCTTTGTCATGGGAATGGGGCATGGCTTCTAGTTACTCATACTTCAATATTTCTCAATATTAATCTCTGAATACCCTTGTACAAATATTCTAATGGAATTCATTTAAATGTAATACATGCTATAAAATGAAAGAGAAATCTCTAGGTACATATTTCATTTGGGACTAACAAAAGCAATCAAATGGGCTATCATGCCAGGCCCATCATGTGGCTAGATGTGTCAGGATTAACCAGCATGATTTGTAACACTTGCCTAAAGGATGGGCTATGAATACTCTTTGCTTTCCAAATAGTAACGAGCAATATTACAACCAGCTAAAAGCTATGGATAAAACCCCTCAGGTCAAAGGTATTTAGATGTAGATGCAATGTCAGATATGACCCCCAAATTTGCTTTCCAACTAATTATTGTCTATGTGACTACACAAGTTACAGGTTTGCAGAGCTATTCCTTCTCATGTACTGTCATCTTAATGAAGCAATCTCAAAGCAGGACTTGGTGAAGCTATGAAGGGAGTAAAGGGTGTTTTGTCCATTCCTCTATCTTCGTTTTGCTAATCTTCTTTGTATAGTTCCATTTTTAGTATATGTGTTGATGAAGAGAGCACCTTCCATCTTCTTCTTGATATCTTTCATCTCTCCCTTTAATGCTCCTTTCCACACAAGAGAAGCATTTTACCCAGGTCTGCCCAATGTCGCAGGCACCTCCTCATGTTACAGAACTCTCCTGTTCTTCCCCCCCACACTTTCTTCTCACACAGCTACTCTGTCTCTTGTCTCCGTGACTTTGCATTGACTGTCCTCTAACCAAAACTCTCCTTTTTAGTTTCTTTGGCTTCTTTTAAGAGTCAGCTCAAGTGCCTCATCCTCCAGGAGGCATTCCCTAGTCCCTCCAGTCATTTGTGTCTTCTACTCTGTGGATTACTCTGTAACCTTATAGTAATCTACTATAGTATAATTATAGTTATAGTTACAGTTATAGCATAGCATAGTTTAGTATAGCATAATATAGATAGTAATCTACTGTGTAGATTACTCTGTAACTTTATAGGTTCAGATTTTTTAATGTCTTCTATCCACCCACCTGCCTCCCACTTTCACATTAAAATGCACCCTTCTTGAGGGCAGGCACTTTTACTTTGTATCTGCAGCACTAACACTTATGAAGTCCTTAATAAATGTTCATTGATTAGTTGTTAGTAGTTACATAAATTTTGTCCAACTTGGATAACCAAGCACTTGTATCTTTTTTAAATCAAATTATGCTTTATTTTAAAACTTGATTAATTTATTTTAAAACCTTTACCCTACCTCCAAAAAAGAAAAAGGAAAGCCATTCTAACAAATATAGTTAAGTAAAACAAATCCATACATTAATCATATGCAAAATATGTATATCTCTTTCTGTACCTTGAGTTGATCACTTTTCTGTAAGGAAGTGAATACCATGCTTTCTCATCAGTTTCCTGGAATCACATCATTGCATTGATGAAAATTCTCAAGTCTCTCAAAGTCATATATTAAATGTTTTATTGCTGTATACATCTTTCTCTTACTTCTCACTCCACTCACTATCAGTTCATACAAATATTTTCAGGCTTCTAGGAACAGTGCCCTGCACCCCCGCCAAGATTCCTTATAGCTCAATAAAATTTAATTGCATTCAAGTGCCACAATTTTCTCAGGTAATCCTGAACTGATGGAGACCTCAACCTGTATTTGTGTTCTTAACAGGGCCCTTTAATGCCTTTACCCAAAGGAGCAAAATAGCAACTAAAACCTCAATACTTCAAAAATCCATCATTTCATCGGTACAAATACTTCTTCCACCTATGCAAACTATATCTCTTAGAGATGCTTTTCAATGCACAACCAGGTGATGATCTTCTCTGAACATAGCTCATTCCTCCTCATATAATAGACATAGAAGATATTATCAGGCTTGTACTTGAGCACTTTCACTTAGTCATACTACCTTCTTGCACTATAGATCTAGTAGTGAAACAAATTATCCACTTTGCGAGAAAAACTTGTATGGTGCTCCTTCTGGAGATATGGAGCCACTGGTACAAATGTTGGTATACAGAAAAGAGACAAAACTGATTCCAGGACTCTAGAGGAAAGGCATGCTTTCTTATATAATCCCACAACACTTAACATAGATTTTTTTAGCAGTAGCTACTTATTAAGTGCCTGTTGGATGAATTAATATTTTTATGGGCACATGCCAGAAATATTCCTTTTAGTGGCCCCATTTCATCAACTTGAAGTGAATAGTTGAGAGTTAGGAGGAAGCTTGGAGAGTGTTAAGTATAACCCTGAATTTATATAATCATAGATTCCCTTTATAAATAATAGTACTGGGGAGTTTCCTGCACTTAACAATTTGTGCCAGTAACTAGCTAATCAGATAGTAGCAGAGACTAAATGAAAGAAAAAAATGGAGAAAAAATGGTCAAAACACTGTGAATGCCATACTAAAGCACAATGCTTCATTTTTAGAAATGTGTCCTCTGTGTTCTAGGGATTTTCTTGATAAAACCATATTACAGGTTTTTAGGTTACTTATTATTTTATTAAGTCAATAAGCTTTTAAGTAACTTGGAGTTGGTGCTTCATTTTCTTTTAATGTGACATTTATGTATTACATCCAGTTCAAAGATGACATTTCTGTTTTGACATATACAATTAAAATTTAAATACTGGACAGAATAAAATTAACACCTCAACCATGTCAACAGAAGTCAGGAAGAAAAATTATAAATTCTCACTTGTTCTTTTTTTTTGCCAAGAGAAGTTTACTAGAGGGATCTTTAATAGTCATCACATCTTCTAGCATTCTTTGAATCTGTTTTAAAAGTATGTCTTACATTAAATTCCTTAAACTTTTCTAATCTAATTTTTTCCCATTATGTCTTATGTTTTGGTTTTTCAGATTAGAATTAGGAACATGGGAAAGAGTCAAAGGTACTGAGAAAAGGGAAATATTATACAATATATCCTTCAAGCAACACATGGAAAGTGTACTGGACCCAGAGTCAAGAAGACCTGAATAGCCCCACATACTTAATTGCATGATACATGTCTCCCTCATGCAAAAACAACTACAACAATGACAACACCAACAAACACCAACACCAAAACCAATAAAAGCAAACCTCCATAAATCTCTCATTTGCTACTAGCTCATATCCCATATCTCTTCTCCTTTTTGCAGCTAAACTCCTTGAGAAAGTCATTGAAAATCAGTGCCTCTACTTCTTCTCCTCTCATTCTCTTCTTATCCCTCTACAGTCTGGCTTCTGACCTCATTATTCAACTGAAACCACTCTTTATAGTGTCAAATTATCTCTTTTTTTAAAATTATTTTTATTAATTTCATCAAATATTTCCTAATTATATGTGAAAAACAAATCTTTTTTTAATTGAAATCTTGGCAACAAAGGGATCAAACAACTGTTCAGAATGAGATTACAGGGTTCCTTTGCTGGCACTGATTGTAGGACTCTGTAGATCTGAACATATGTAGATGTGGGTTGCATTCCTGGGTCACAGTATCAGTGCAGGGGGAGAACTATTGTACCAGAACTTGAAGTTACAAGTGGGGGGGGTGGGGGGGAGATGATGGTCATAGTTCTAGGACAGAAAAGAGTACTTGTAGTCTCTCACAGACCAGAGCACAAGCCAGGAGAGTAGCAATTACAACTCTCCTTAGAGCATACCACCTTGGAAGAAATGAAAACTTATAGATTTCCCAGAACTGGTTCTGAAAACAGCTATACAAAAAACCTGAAAATTAAAACAGTACCACCTCCACCTCAGAAGCAGAGCCCAACTTTAAGATAAAGTTAAAAGTCAAGAAATAGACTAGGAAAATGAGCAAACAACAGAAAAAGATCTTGGCCATAGAAAAGTCACTATGGTGACAGGAAGATCAAAACACAAACTCAGAAGACAACATAGTAAAAACTGCTACATCCAAAACCTCAAAGGAAAATGTGAATTGGTCTCAGGGCCAAAAAGAATTCCTGGAAGAGCTCTAAAATACTTTAAATCGCAAATAAAAGTAGTAGAGGAAAAATTTGTAAACAAAATGACAGTGATACAAGAAAATTCTAAAAGAGAAGTTAACATATTGGTAACACACACACACACACACACACACACACACACAAACACAAACACACACACACCAGAAGAAAACAACACCTTAAAAAACAAAATAGATTAAATGGTAAAAGAGGTACAAAAATTCAATGAAGAGAAGAATGTTTTGTAAAGCAGAATTAGCCAAATGGAAAAAGATATACGAAATTTCAATGTTTTCTCACACACTCCCAACATTTATCATTTTCCTTTTCTGTCATATTAGTCAGTCTGATAGTGTGGAGCAGTACCTCAGAGTTGCTTTAATTGGCCTTTCTCTAATTAGTGATTTAGATAATTTTTATATGACTATAAATAGCTTTAATTTCTTCCTCTGAAAACTGCCTGTTCATATCTTTTGACCATTTATCAATTAGAAAATGACTTGTATTCTTATAAATTTGATTCATTTCTGTATATATTTGACAAATTAGGCCTTTATCAGAAACACTGGCTGTAAAAATTGTTTCCCAGCTTTCTACTTTCCTTCTAATCTTGGTTGAATTGGTTTTGTTTGTGCAAAACCTTTTAAATTTAATGTAATCAAAATTATCCATTTTGCATTTCATAATGTTCTCCATCTCTTGTTTGGTCATAAATTGTTCCCTTTTCCATAGATCTGACAGGTAAACTATTCATTGCTCTCCTAATCTGCTCATGATATCACTCTTTATGTCTAAATCATGTGCCTCACCTCCAAAATCACATACCCATTTCAAACTTATCTTGGTTTAGGGTGTAGGAAGGGAAGGAGATGGGGGGGTGGTAATAGAAGGGAGAGTGGATTTGGGGAAGTGGTGGTCAGAAGTGTATCACTTTTGAGGATGTTCAGGGTGAGGGAGGAGAGTAGAATAAACAAAGAGAAAATACTATGGAGGGAAATACAGTTAGTAATTGTAATTGTGAAAAAAATTATAGCAAGTTTCTCTGGTAAAGGCCTCACTTCTCAAGTATATAGAGAAGTGAGTCAAATTTATAGAAATAGGAGCAATTCCTAGTTGATAAATGGTTTTAACTTCTTCTAAGAACTCTTTTTGAAGTTTTTCTTTGAAAAAATGAGTACCTTTCTAACTTCACTATTTTCCTCTGAATATGAACCAGGTTTTCTTTATGCCCATAGTAGTCTTCAACAGTCAGATTCTTTTTCCTTTGCTTACTCCTTTTTATTTTGTTTTATTTAATTTTGGCAGCTTATTATTATAATCGATTTCTAATCCTCAGTTGCGGTGAATGGTGCCCCAGGCCTCGGATCCTTCCTACTATCATTTTCTAAGCTCTCTTGGGCGTCCAAGCTCATATAGTCCTCTCCATCCCTCAGCCATGGCTAGGGCCCCCAAACACACTGTCCCACAAATGTTCTTGCTTTCTGCCTTCCTCCTTTCCTTCCTGTGGTTGAAAACTTTGGCTCTCTCCTCTTCCCTGAAACCCAAACCAAGGACTGCTCTCCTGCAAGTGCCCACAGACAGAAGGGTCCCTACCCCTATGCTACCATACTCACCTGGTGTTTACTCTCTCCTTCTCTCCCACAGCCACAGCCCAGATTGTGTCTGGTCAACACAGCTTGGCCTGGCATCCTGAAACAGCAGAGGGACCTTCAGTCTTCCCCTATTCACTGTCAGGAAGTGAAAGCTCCTGAGGTGAAGCTGTGGCCCCACTCAGCTCTCCCTAGGGCTTGTTGTTTGTTGATTCAGCAGAGTAGCCTGGAGGTATTTGGCCTTCACTCAGGCCACACCTCTGCCCCTGGAAGTCAGGGTCTTTCCTGAGGTCTTTTCAAATTGTCATAGGAGGCCAATTGCTTTACCCTGACTTTTATTTATTTCTGCCACTCTACATTCACTTTGAGGAGATGTTCTATCATTTTTTGTGGAGGAAATTTGGAGAGTCTGGAATTTTTTGACCTATCCCACCATCTTCCCAGAATCTTCTCCTCTTTCACCTTCAAGAAAAACAATCTTGTTACATATTTATGTATTGTACATATACATATATGTACATGCATATATACAAATACACATAAATACATACATTGTGTCTTGTAGCAAAAGCAGTTGAACCATATTTAACTTCGAAGGGATCACTGGATAAAATGTCTAGTAATGTGCTACATGAATACAAATGTCGTGCCATAGTTCTCGAAAATCGCATGGACTTTTGAATCCAGTGGCCTTCTCCAGTGTCTTCCATCGTGATATCAGGTATACAACAGGCCTTCCCTGGTTAAAAGGACATGTTTAAACAACATGGCTCCTATCACTAAAACATTATTTTTCAATGTCTTTTTTCCTTAAAGAAAATGATAAAATTAGACATTTAGCCTTGATAATTATAATCAGATGTTGGATATTCTTATAGAATGAAATGTATGCATGCAAAAAAAAAGGTGATTTGGTGAGCCTTATTTTGGGGAAAATGGCCAGGATTTCAGGTTTAATCAATAAATATATTAAAATCTCTACTGATCCTGCAATATATTTAGTGCATGAAGTTGCTAATAAATTTATTTGATGAGTTAAATGAGAATATACCTTCTAATTTGTTTTCATACTTAATTATCCATTTATTCTTTTGATTCATATGCAGTAACTTCATACTGTTGATTCCCTCTTGACCTTGGGCTTGTAACTGAATCCTGAGATCTGGCTTGTGGCCCAGGAATATGTAGAAAATTGTTTATATTAGCAGCAAGCTGCCTTGAGCTTCAATGCTTTGATTTAACGTTATAACGGTACTAAAAGTAGCATAGCTTTCCCATGTACTCTCTATTCTGTTCAAATCCCTTGTCATTATAACAGATGTTTGGATTATTGTTCTGTAAACTATGTCAGAATTTCAATCTCTAGTATCTGTTTATTATTCTCCAAGGGTGATATTACAAATGTTCTCATGCACAGTTAATACTTGTAATACAGGCTGTCTTTTTCCCATAAAAGATCTCAACAGAAAGTTTTTTTTTATTAATCAGGGTAAATATAACTAATTTTAGAAGGAATGTTTCTAGGTATATATGAACAGAAGTTTCCATATGAAGATGAACATTATTACCGGCAGAAAGTTCAAATTTTAAAACAAATAACAACAAAATCTCTTAAAGTCAATTAAATACCATAGAAAGATGTCCTAATACATCCTTATTTTTACAGAATGTACAAAATTAAAAGTGAAGCTCTGCCATTAAATTATTTTGTTTTGAGGATGTAAAGAGCCATTATTTTTGTATTAAGTATATGATCCCAGTGTCTTAAAAGGCATATTTTCTGAAAGAGCGTATTTCAACTGCACTGATATGGAGTGTTACTGAGAATACAGTAAGATAATTATAAGCATGATGGAACATGAATGTTTCTTGAGAAGTCTCAGATATAGTGGAAAGCAGCTACCATTATTTATTACAAAACAGTGTAAATATATGTATACATTTATATACATTGCACATGTTATCTATGTATGCACACATGCATAATTATCATTCAGAAGTCAAAAATATCAATTTTCTTCTGTTGTTTGAATGAATCATGGTAGTTTTTACAGAGATCAGAAATGAAATTTCCAAAATGGACTTGATTCATTTGGAAATTGACTTGGGGCAAAATCTCTGGATCATTTGGTTCTTGAAACATATTTGGAATTCTTGTGTACAGTAGAAGTGAATAGGTAAACAATCAATTGAAAGTAATATTCCACTCACTCTGAGAGGTTATAAACAGACTGACAATTTAAGAAATAATTTGGCTGCATTTAAAGAGGAAGGGGTTTACAGCTGGCATATAGAAATAGTTACATAAAACATAACTTGCTTCTCTTGGATACTTCACCTTGTTGTTTCTACCTTTATTTCCATTTTTTTCTTTCTTTTGACCCTAAAGTAGTGTTGTTGGGGTGGGGAAGCCAGCGGCACTGGGGAAAGAGACTAACCCTTTTGCAATGATTTAGAAGGAGAATGACAGAATCCTTCAGGGAAATGAAAGTAGTTGGGAGGGGAGAGTTTAGGGAAAAGGGTCAATTAGCTACTCAATCAGCCCCAGAGAAAAAGAGGATTGTAGCTTTTACTTCATTCATTTTGTCTTAAAGAGTGGACACAGCTATGACCCACTTCAGAGATTCTGTAAGAATCCCAGTGTGTATTACGTTTGCATTTGGGATGGGGGGAGGGGGACAAGGTCAGCTACGGAAATGATGAATGCCTTTTTGCTGAAAGCTGTACTGAACGTCCTTGAGTTTAATCAAAACTATTTGTTTTTAGTCAGCTTTGCTGTTGTCTCTTTTACTCTTGTCCACTGATAGCTTGACATTAATGACATCATAAATCATGTGAAGTGGCGGCTGGGGTTTGGTAGCATTTCAAGTGTTTGTTGAGATGTCCTGGACTATTTGAGGGGCTAGGGCAAGAATGGATATCAGCCTGGCCTAAACCTAAAGTTACGGAATTGTCCGGATGTTAAAAACCTGTACCGTTATTATTCACATGATGAGACTTTGGTCAAGTCTGACTAACCTGTTTGTATATAGAATTTGTGAACAAATTAGGGAAATAATGAGTACTTTTTCAGCTCTTTTTTTCTTCATATTTCTAGAATCTGGTGAAAAAATTGCTATATATTGTTTAAAAAGGGAGTTGGTCCTCTATACTAGTCACTTCTTATGGCCACTTAATACTTTGGAAGCACGCATGAGGGTAAATGTGTATGGTTTACATTTATATGTTGCCTAGCCCTTTGACACCTGAACAATATTTCTAATTTACTCAAATCTATCATTTGCACTTTAAAAAACCTGTTAAACATAAACTATTTGTATATTGGAAATATATTCTTTGAAAAATGTCACCCTTTTTATCAGTTATTTGTTCAGAAAGATTTCATCAGATTGTTCTCTGTTTTAGGTCTTCTTATCTACATGACTATATTCCTAAAACATGTTTTTCATCACCATTATTCTATACTGTTAAGGAAAGAAAAGATCATTCTTTGGCTGTTATTTATTCAGTTGAATTCTATTACATTACAACCTATTATATATTTCATAGAATTGCACATAGATAATTTATTTCCTTATCAAACCAATTCCTTAATAAGTTATAGAATGCTGAAGTGCCTACTTAGTTCTAAGAGGAGCTTCAGTCAGCTCACAAACTGAAAGGATTCCCTTTCTTCAATCATATAAAAATCTTATTTTGCACATATGATATAAGAGAACATTTATATCAAAAGGTGGTAGAGACTATTCAAAAAGAATAAATGGAAGGGGAAAAATTCTAAGTTTTAATTTAATGTTTCTTCAGTTTCCTTGTCTGTAAAATAATGGACTTGAACTTGATAATGATCATTCCTGCTTTAAAATATGTTCCTACTACCTTAAGAGTGGATGATCTCCTAATGTCCAGGAGAGACCTAATTATTCAGGCTTCCTTCACTTTACTCCATGTCATACCCTCTGTCTTTCACTAAACTAGTATATTTCCTCTTCTCCAACCAAAACATTCCATCTCTCATCTCTGTGTTCTTATTCTGCTTCCCTGTGACTCTCTTCACCAATAATTTAAACCCGTAATTTCTTTCAATGTTCCACTCAATGTGCCATCTACTATAGGAGGCATTTCCTGGATTCCTCAATAGTAATTATTGCTCCCAAATTACTTTGCATTTATCAGTAGACATGTTGTATCCAGCACGTAGAATGTCAGAACCCTGAGGACAAGGACAGTTTCACTTTTGCCTTCTATTAGTGCGTAACACAGTATTTTACACATAAAAGATTCTTTAAAATGATTTTAATTAAATTGAGTATCAGTCTACTTTCAAAAAAATTCAGATTTTACGTTCCTAAAACTTATAAAGAGAATCATGAATCCAGTATGACTCCCCTGTCCAATAGGAGATGATTGGTTTGGTTTGGTTTTGCTTTGTTGCCTTCTTGGCCATTATCTGTAACTCAATTCAGTCTAAGGGAACATCTCCAGGCAAAACAAGTTATCTATTTCCCTTCTTATTTCTGGCCAGACTCTTCTATACTCATTCATACATATGTAATCTTCAGGTCTTCTCAAAATGTGATCTTAAGGTCAGTATGTTAAAATTTTGCCTTGGCCTAGTCCATCCTGACATCCTCTATCCCCTCTTCCCTATCATGAAGTTACTTCTTTAAGAATACTCATTGTATGGCTAAACAACAACTCATATCATATATTAATTTCTTTCATTCAATTCATTAAACATTTATTAAGTGTCTACTTTGTGCCAGGCATTATGTTAAGCACTGGAGATACAAAAAGAGACAAAAGACAGTTCCTTCCCTCAAGGAACTTACAATCTAATTGGGGAAACAACATTCAAATAAATATGAACAAAACAAGCATATAAAAGATAATAGGAAATTAACAAAGGGAACACACTAGAATATAGAGGGATTGGTGAAGGCTTCCTATAGGAGATAAGATTTTAATTGAATTGTAAAAATGTGTGGGGCAGAGTCAAGATGGTAGGGTAAAGACAGGGAATCACCCAAGTTCTCCTCCAAACCCCTCAAAGTACCTGTTAAAAATGACTCTAAACAAATTCTAGAGCAGCAAGACTCACAAAAAAAGATAGAGTGAAACAAATTTCCAGACCAATACAACCTGGAAGGTCAACAGAAAAGGTCTGTTGCATAAGGTTGTGAGAGGAGCACAGGCCAATACAAGCTTCACCGGCACAGCTCTGGCCCCAACAAACCAGGAGCAAGCCTTGGGAGTGACTGAATAAGCAGTGGCAGTGGTGGTAGCTGCTTCTGGAGCTCTGAGCCCACAGATGGTAAGGGGATGGAATGACTTCTCAGAAGAAGATTATAGGGATCTCTCTGATGGCACTGAGGCAGGACTGTGTTGTCTTGTCCATACTTGGATCTGGCTATCAGTCCTGGGTGGCAGTCCTGGGGAGAAGAGAAGCATTAGCATAGCAGAGCTTATGGCAGCAGTGAAGAGGGAACCCTTCTCACAGTTCCAGGACAGAAAAGAGTTCTTGAGGTCACTCACAGACCAGAGCACAGGCCAGTAGAGGAGTAAACACATCTCTTTGGATCATACCACCTTGGAAGAATGGAAAACTTACAGGTCCCTAGAAGTATCTCTGAAAATGGCTACACAAACTCCTGAAACTTGGGACAGTATACCCTCCACACTGGAAGCAGAGCCCTACCTTAACAAAGAGTTAAAAAATCAAGTAATAGCCTGGGAAGATGAGCAAACAATGGAAAAAAACTCAGACTATATAAACTTACTTTGATGACAAAGAAGATCAAAACATACAACCAGAAGAAGGCAACAAAGTCAAAGCTCCTACATCCAAAGCCTCCAAGAAAACTATGAAATGGTCTCAGACCATGGAAGAGCTCAAAGGATTTTGAAAATCAATTGAGAGAAGTAGAGGAAAAAATTAGTAGAGAAATGAAAGTGATGAAAGAAAATCACGAAAAAAGAGCCAACAGCTTGCTAAAGGAGGCCCAAAAATGCCGAAAAAAATAACAACTTAAAAAATAGACTAACCCAAATGGCAAAAGAGGTCCAAAAAGCCAATGAGGAGAAGAATGCTTTATAAAGCAATACTGGCCAAATGGAAAAGGAGGTCCAAACGCTCACTGAAAAAAATAATTCCTTAAAAATTAGAATGGAGCAAATGGAAGCCAATGACTCTATGAGAAATCAAGAAATTATAAAACAAAACCAAAGGAATGAAAAAAATAGAAGACAATGTGAAATTGGAAAAACAACAGACCTGGGAAACAGATCCAGGAAAGATAATTTAAAAATTATTGGACTACATGAAAGTCATGATCAAAAACAGAGCCTAGACATCATCTTTCAAGAAATTATCAAAGAAAACTGCCCTGATATTTTGAAACAAGAGGGCAAAATAGAAACTGAAAGAATCCACCAACCCCCTACTGAAAGAGATCCCAGAAGGAAAGCTCTCAGGAATAAAATAGTCAAATTGCAGAGTTCATTGGCCAAGGAAAAAATATTGCAAGCACCCAGAAAAAGTTCAAATATTGTGGAAACACAACTAGGACAATACAAGATTTAGCAGATTCTATGTCAAGAGACTGGAGGGCTTGGAATATAATATTCAGGAAGTCAAAGGAACCAGGATTAAAACCAAGAATCACCTACCCAACAGAACTGAGTATAACTCATGAGGGGAAAAAATGATATTCAATGAAGTAGAGGAATTAATGCATTCTTGAGAAAAAAACTAGAGCTAAATAATTGAATTGTAATGGAAGCCAGGGAGGTCAATAATCAGAATGGAGGAAGGGGAGCATTCCTGGCATGGGGGACAGCCAAAAAGAATGCCAAGAACTGAGAGATGGAGTACCTTATTTGTGAAACAGCTATTAGGCCAGGATTACTGGATGGAAGAGTACATTTTGGGGAGTTAAGAAGACTGGAAAGGTGGGAGAGGACTAGCTTGTGAAGGACTTTGAATGTCAAATAGAGCATTGTATATTTGCTCCTGAAGACAATAGGAAATTACTAGAGTTTATTGAGTAAGGTGATGACATGATTCTAATTTGGTTTTAGGAAAATAATTTTCTATTTTAAGTTAGGGGTCACCATAATAAATGATTCTCCTCATAGGAATTAGATACTATATTCTCTGTTTACTCAGAAAGCAGAATGATTTTTCTTAATATGTTATTTGTTTTGTTTTTTAATGTCAGTATACTTTCTCAATGAAACTCCCCGATTCATCCATTGCCCTCTTACTGGCAAGATATACATCTAAGCAAAACAAGTAAACCCATTGGTCATGTCTATCATTCAGCACCTAAATTGAAGAACACTTTCATAAGAAATGAGGAGCACCATACTTTGAAGTCATGATTAGTAACTGAAATGGTTAGAGTTCTAGTTTCTTAATGTTTTTTTTTATCTTACATTATTGTGGTCAAAGTATAAATTGTACTCATTCTTTCATTTTTCTCCATAATTTCAAGTAAGTTTTCCCAAGTTTCTATAAATTCTTTTTTTGTTATTTATTTAATATTTTAGTTTTCAGCATTAATGTTCATGAGTTTGAATTATACATTTTCTCCCCATTTCTATCCTGCCCCCACTCCGAGTGGCATACATTCTGATTTCCCCATTCCCCAGTCAACCCTCCCTTTTATCACTCCACTCTGCCCCCCCCATCCCCTTTCCTCTTACTTTCTTAAAGGGCAGGATACATTTTTATGCCCCATGGCCTGTATATCTTATTTCCAAGTTGCATGCAAAACCTTTTTTTTTGAACATCTGTTTTTAAAACTTTGAGTTCCAAATACTCTCCCCTCTTCCCTCCCCACCCACCCTCCCTAAGAAGGAAAGCAATTCAATAGGCCACATGTGTATCATTATGCAAAACCCTTCCATAATACTCATGTTGTGAAAGACTAACTGTATTTCCCCCCATCCTATCCTGTCCCCCTTTATCCAACTATCTCCCTTGACCCTGTCCCTTTTCGAAAGTATTTGCTTTTGATTACCTCCTCCCCCTATCTGCCCTCCCTTCTATGGTCCCCCCCGTTTTTATCTTCTTCCTCCTTCTTTCCTGTGGGTTAAGATACCCAATTCAGTGTGTATGTTATTCCCTCCTCAGGTCAAATCCGATGAGAGCAAGATTCCCTCATTCCCCCTCACCTGCCCCCTCTTCCCTCCCAATAGAACTACTTTTTCTTGCCACTTGTATGTGAGATAATTTACCCCATTCTATCTTTCCCTTTCTCCCTCTCTCAATACATTGCTCTCTCATCCCTTAATTTGATTTTATTTATTTTTAGATATCATCCCTTCATATTCAACTCACCATGTCCTCTGTATATCTGTATGTATATGTGTATATATAAACATATATGTATATGTATATGTGTATGTATATGTATATGTATATACCCTTCAGCTACCCTAATACTGAGGTCTCATGAATTATACACATCATCTTTCCATGTAGGAATGTAAACAAAACAGTTCAACTTTAGTAAGCCCCTTATGATTTCTCTTTCTTGATTACCTTTTCATGCTTGTCTTGATTCTTGTGTTTGAAAGTCAAGTTATCTATCCAACTCTGGACTTTTCCCTGAGAAAGCTTTAAATTCCTCTATTTCATGGAAAATCCATATTTTGCCTTGGAGCATGATACTCAGTTTTGCTGGGTAGGTGATTCTTGGTTTTAATCCTAGCTCCATTGACCCCTGGAATATCATATTCCAAGCCCTTCAATCCCTTAATGTAGCAGCTGCTAGATCTTGTATTATTCTGATTATGTTTCCACAATACTCAGATTATTTCTTTCTGGCTGCTTGCAGTATTTTCTCCTTGATCTGGGAGCTCTGGAATTTGGCAACAATATTCCTAGGAGTTTTCTTTTTGGAATCTTTTTCAGGAGGTGATTGGTGGATTCTTTCAATTTTTATTTTACCCTCTGGCTCTAGAATATCAGGGCAGTTGTCCATGATGATCTCTTGAAAGATGATATCTAAGCTCTTGTTTTGATCATGTCTTTGAGGTAGCCCAATAATTTTTAAATTATCTCTCCTGGATCTATTTTTCAGGTCAGTGGTTTTTCCAATGAGATATTTCACATTGTCTTCCATTTTTTCATTTCTTTGCTTCTGTTTTATAATATCTTGATTTCTTGTAAAGTCACTAGCTTCCACTTGCTCCAATCTAATTTTTAAGGTAGTATTTTCTTCAGTGGTCTTTTGGTCCTCCTTTTCCATTTGGATAATTCTGTCTTTCAAGGCGTTCTTCTCCTTATTAGCTTTTTGGATCTCTTTTGCCATTTGATTTAGTTTATTTTTTAAGGTGTTATTTTCTTCAGTACTTTTGGGGGGTCTCCTTTAACAAGTCATTGACTTGTTTTTCATGGTTTTCTTGTATCACTCTCATTTCTCTTCCCAATTTCTCCTCTACTTCCCTAACTTGCTTTTTTCAAATCCTTCTTGAGCTCCGTAGACTGAGGTCAGTTCATGTTTTTTCTTGGAGGCTTTTGATGTAGGCTCTTTGTCTTTGTTGATTTCTGGCTGTATGTTTTGGTCTTCTTTGTCACTGAAGAAAGATTCCAAAGTTTGAGTCTGAATCTGTGTCCATTTTAGCCGCCTGGCCATGTTCCCAGGCAACTACTTGACCCTTGAGTTTTTCATAGGGGTATGACTGCTTGAGGGGTTGCGCTGTTGTTTTCAGAGCTATTTCTACACAGCAAGCTCTGCCACACCAGGATTTCTCCTCCCCCAAGAACCGTCAACCAGGACCAGATTCAGATCTTAAGCAGGCTCTGCACTCCTTCTCTGATCCGCCACTCAATTCCTCCCACCAGGTGGGCCTGGGGCCTGAAGCAACTGCAGCTGTATTTCTGTCCTCAGAGCTACACCACCTCTGCTGCTCCCAGCGTAGTGGGCAAACTGCAAACTCCTTTCACTTTATCGCAGCAGCTTTTCCTACTAACCTTCTCTGTTGTCTTTGGTGTTTTTGGGTTGAGAAGTCAGGCAACTGCCACAGCTCACTGACTCAGGGTGCTATTGCCTGTTCTGCCCGGCTCCTGGTCTTGTTGGTCCAGGCACAGCCCATGCTGGGCTCTGCTCCCCTCTGTTCCCAGCTCTGCAGGATAGACCTTACCCAGCGACCATCCAGGTTGTCCTGGGCTGGAGCCCTGCTTCCCTCTGCTATTCCGTGGCTTCTGCAGCTCTAAAATTTGTTCAGCGTCATTTTTTATAGGTTTTTGGAGGGACCTGGGGGGTAGCTCATGCAAGTCCCTGCTTTCCAGCTGCCATCTTGGCTCTGCCCCCCTATAAATTCTTTATAGTCATCATTTCTTGCTGAGCAATATTTCATTATATTCTTATACTATCATTTATTAAATTGTTCTCTAAATGGGAGATAAACATTTTCATTTAGTTCTTTGCTACTACTAAAGTGCTACAGTAAATATTTTTGCTTATATATAATCTTTCCACCTGCTTTTGACTTCCTTGAGGAAAATGACATAGAAGGAGCCTCTGATTCAAAGGTTATAGACAGATTGGTAATATTTTTCTAGTAATTTCAAATTGTTTTCCAAAATGATGCAAACCAATTCCCAATTTCATTAAGGCTACATTAGTGTGATTTTTTTCTTTTCACAGCCCCTTCAATATTTATTTAACATTGTTATGTTTATGTTATCTGTGTTTATCTGATAGATGCGTGATAGAACAGAGTTGTTTCAGTTTGTATTTCTGCGACATAGAATATGGATGGTTTAGTAATTTTTTTCAATAATTGCTCTCCAGAATTGTTGGATTAATTTACTATTCGAACACCAATGCACTACTTTGTTCTTTTTAACAGAAGCCTTCCAACATTGACCATTGCCATTTTTTG